>NW_027670122.1:12500-15000 GCF_964188305.1 Podarcis bocagei
ACTCGGCGAGCGGCAGGTAATCCACCCACGTCGCAGGCTGTTGATTCGCATAACATCTCAGGTACTGCTGCATGATGGCATTGACCCGCTCCGCCTGCCCGTTGGTCTGCGGGTGTCTCGCCGACGCCAGGTTGATCTTGACGTTCAGGAAGCCCATCAGCTTCTGCCAGAAATTCGAGATGAACTGTCGCCCCCGGTCGGACAGAATAGACCGTGGCAGACCGTGAACCTTGAACACGTGGTCTATGAACAGTTTGGCGGTTTGCTCCGCCGTGGCCACCTTGGCACACGGAATGAAATGTGCCATCTTGGAGAACAAGTCCACCACCACCAGCACGGCCGTCTTGCCCCTCGAGCTGGGCAGATCCGTGACAAAGTCCAGGGCCACTCTCTCCCATGGTTCGACCGGAGTTTGCAGCGGTTCCAACAGTCCGGCCGGCGGTTTGTGCACCGGTTTGGCCCTCTGGCAGGTGTCACACCTCGCCACGTAGTCCGCGACCTCCCCTCTCATTCTGGGCCACCAGAAGTCCCTGGCGACTAATTCCACCGTCTTCTCCTTGCCAAAGTGCCCGGCAGTGGGCGCGTCGTGCAGCTGCTGCAGTACCTTGGCGCGAAGTTCGTCTCCCGGCACGTAGATGGCCCCTTTACGAATGAGCAACCCATCTCTCAGCTGGAACTCGTCGGTCGCTGCCGTGCCCCTGTGCACCTCTGCCATCTTTGCTTGCGCGAAGGAGTCATCCTGCAACGCTCGTCGCACCGCCTCCAGGTCCACTGTTGCCGCAGCGCACGCCCACACTGTTGGTGCGAAGATGTGCATGGCGGCCGCTGGCTTGGCGTCCTCCAGATATTGTGGCTTACGAGAGAGAGCGTCCGCCATGATGTTGGTGTCCCCCGGGACATACTCTATTCGGAAGTTGAAGTTCGCAAAGAACTCAGCCCAACGTATCTGCCTTTGGTTCAGGAACTGTGCCGTGCGCCAGTGCTCCAGATTCTTGTGGTCCGTGCAGACCTGCACCGTGTGCTTGGCGCCGATCAGGAAGTGCCTCCATGCTTTGAATGCTGCATGAATGGCCAGCAACTCCCTGTCCCAGATGGTGTAGTTCTGTTCGGACTTGCTGAGCTTCCTGGAGTAAAACGCTCCCGGCCGCCAAACCCCCTGCGGGTCCTTCTGCAGCAGGACTGCTCCCACGGCTCTGTCCGAGGCGTCTGTCTCCACCCTCATCGGCCTGCTGGGGTTGACATGCAGCAGCTGCTCTTCCGACGCGAAGAGACGCTTGAGTGCCTGAAAGGACTGCTCCGCCTGCTCTGTCCAGATGAACTTCTTTTTCTTGGAGCTAAGCGTGTCCGTGATGGCCGCTGTCTGCATAGCGAAGCCTTTGATAAACTTGCGATAGAAGTTCGCGAAGCCGACAAACCGTTGGACCTCCTTCCGGTTGCGTGGGCTCTTCCAGTCCAACACCGCTCGAACCTTGGCGCTGTCCATGGCGAGCCCCTCGTCAGACAACTTGTAGCCCAGAAAATCCACCTCCGGCACGTCGAATTGGCACTTCTCCAGCTTGGCGTAGAGCCTATGCTGCTGTAGCCTGCTTAGCACGTCTTTGACGTGTCTGTCATGCTCCTGCTGCGATTCCGAAAAGATCAGGATGTCATCTAAGAAACAGACGCACGTCTTGTAGAGGAGCCCCGCCAACACGTGATGCATGAACGCTTGAAAAACGTGGGAGCCATTTTGCAATCCAAAAGGCATAACTCTATATTCGTAGGTGCCCAGAGGCATGAACATGGCTGTCTTCCACTCATCTCCTTCCCGCATGCGAATGAGGTTGTACGCCCCTCGCAGGTCTAACTTGGTGAACACGCGGCCCTTCCGCACCTTTGCGAGGAGGTCGTCGATTCGGGGCATGGGGAAGTCCGATGGCTTGGTCACACTGTTTAAGATGCGATAGTCCACCACAAGTCTTTTTTGGGGCGTGTCCCGCTTCTTAACAAAGAATACAGGACTGCCCCCCGCTGCCTTGGACTCCCGGATGAAACCGCGCTCCAAATTATGATCTATGAACTCTTTGAGTTCCTGCAGTTCGTCCTCAGACATGGAATACAGCTTCCCTTTAGGCAGCGCCGCCCCCGGCAGCAGGTCAATTTTGCAGTCATATGGTCTGTGGGGGGGGGGTAGCCTGTCTGCCTCCTTCTCGCAGAAAACCTCCAAAAATTCTGCGTACTTGTGGGGAATCGCTTGCAGCGTGCCTAGCAGCAGCTGTGACTCCTCTTCCTCTCCTTCCTGCCGGGGCACGATGCAGTGTTCAGCACAAAAGGAAGAGCCGAAGGTCAGCTGCCTCTGGTACCAAGCCAGCGTTGGGCTGTGCTTGTCCAGCCAACTCATGCCCAATACAATGGGCGTGTCGGATAGTTGAGTGACGTTGAAGCTGATGATTTCCCTGTGATTCCCAAGGCGCATCACCATTGGTGGCGTCTGCTTCACCACTTGCCCCCCTAGCAGCTC
>NW_027670121.1:0-58328 GCF_964188305.1 Podarcis bocagei
TCAAAAATGGTGCCAAACTGTTGCAAACTCTCCCCTGAAAGGTTTGGCGGTGAAAACTGAAAGCTTTTGATCATAGGCCAAGAAATCAGCCCTCGACTACTTCACCTGCGGAAAAAGATTTTTCTGAAAAATCCCTAAGGCGCGCGGTCACAATTTCATCAAAAATCGGCCGTTTTCCACTTTGCTCAAAAATGGTGCCAAACTGTTGCAAACTCTCCCCTGAAAGGTTTGGCGGTGAAAACTGAAGGCTTTTGATCATAGGCCAAGAAATCAGCCCTCGACTACTTCACCTGCGGAAAAAGATTTTTCTGAAAAATCCCTAAGGCGCGCGGTCACAATTTCATCAAAAATCGGCCGTTTTCCACTTTGCTCAAAAATGGTGCCAAACTGTTGCAAACTCTCCCCTGAAAGGTTTGGCAGTGGAAACGGAAGACTTTTGACCATAGGAAAAGAAATCAGCCCTCGACTACTTCACCTGTGGAAAAAGATTTTTCTGAAAAATCCCTAAGGCGCGCAGTCACAATTTCATCAAAAATCGGGCGTTTTCCACTTTGCTCAAAAATGGTGCCAAACTGTTGCAAACTGTCCCCTGAAAGTTTTGGCGGTGGAAACGGAAGGCTTTTGACCATCGGAAAAGAAATCAGCCCTCGACTACTTCAACTGCGGAAAAAGATTTTTCTGAAAAATCCCTAAGGCGCGCGGTCACAATTTCATCAAAAATCGGCCGTTTTCCACTTTGCTCAAAAATGGTGCCAAACTGTTGCAAACTCTCCCCTGAAAGTTTTGGCGGTGGAAACGGAAGGCTTCTAACCATAGGGAAGAAATCAGCCCACGACTACTTCCCCTGTGGAAAAAGATTTTTCTGAAAAATCCCTAAGGCGCGCGGTCAGAATTTCATCAAAAATCGGCCGTTTTCCACTTTGCTCAAAAATGGTGCCAAACTGTTGCAAACTCTCCCCTGAAAGTTTTGGCGTTGGAAACGGAAGGCTTTTGACCATAGGAAAAGAAATCAGCCCTCGACTACTTCACCTGTGGAAAAAGATTTTTCTGAAAAATCCCTAAGGCGCGCGGTCACAATTTCATCAAAAATCGGCCGTTTTCCACTTTGCTCAAAAATGGTGCCAAACTGTTGCAAACTCTCCCCTGAAAGGTTTGGCGGTGAAAACTGAAGGCTTTTGATCATAGGCCAAGAAATCAGCCCTCGACTACTTCACCTGCGGAAAAAGATTTTTCTGAAAAATCCCTAAGGCGCGCGGTCACAATTTCATCAAAAATCGGCCGTTTTCCACTTTGCTCAAAAATGGTGCCAAACTGTTGCAAACTCTCCCCTGAAAGGTTTGGCAGTGGAAACGGAAGGCTTTTGACCATAGGAAAAGAAATCAGCCCTCGACTACTTCACCTGTGGAAAAAGATTTTTCTGAAAAATCCCTAAGGCGCGCGGTCACAATTTCATCAAAAATCGGCCGTTTTCCACTTTGCTCAAAAATGGTGCCAAACTGTTGCAAACTGTCCCCTGAAAGTTTTGGCGGTGGAAACGGAAGGCTTTTGACCATCGGAAAAGAAATCAGCCCTCGACTACTTCAACTGCGGAAAAAGATTTTTCTGAAAAATCCCTAAGGCGCGCGGTCACAATTTCATCAAAAATCGGCCGTTTTCCACTTTGCTCAAAAATGGTGCCAAACTGTTGCAAACTCTCCCCTGAAAGTTTTGGCGGTGGAAACGGAAGGCTTCTAACCATAGGGAAGAAATCAGCCCACGACTACTTCCCCTGTGGAAAAAGATTTTTCTGAAAAATCCCTAAGGCGCGCGGTCAGAATTTCATCAAAAATCGGCCGTTTTCCACTTTGCTCAAAAATGGTGCCAAACTGTTGCAAACTCTCCCCTGAAAGTTTTGGCGGTGGAAACGGAAGGATTTTGACCATCGGAAAAGAAATCAGCCCTCGACTACTTCAACTGCGGAAAAAGATTTTTCTGAAAAATCCCTAAGGCGCGCGGTCACAATTTCATCAAAAATCGGCCGTTTTCCACTTTGCTCAAAAATGGTGCCAAACTGTTGCAAACTCTCCCCTGAAAGCTTTGGCGGTGGAAACAGAAGGCTTTTGACCATAGGCCAAGAAATCAGCCCTCAACTACTTCACCTGCGGAAAAAGATTTTTCTGAAAAATCCCTAAGGCGCGCGGTCACAATTTCATCAAAAATCGGCCGTTTTCCACTTTGCTCAAAAATGGTGCCAAACTGTTGCAAACTCTCCCCTGAAAGGTTTGGCGGTGAAAACTGAAAGCTTTTGATCATAGGCCAAGAAATCAGCCCTCGACTACTTCACCTGCGGAAAAAGATTTTTCTGAAAAATCCCTAAGGCGCGCGGTCACAATTTCATCAAAAATCGGCCGTTTTCCACTTTGCTCAAAAATGGTGCCAAACTGTTGCAAACTCTCCCCTGAAAGGTTTGGCGGTGAAAACTGAAGGCTTTTGATCATAGGCCAAGAAATCAGCCCTCGACTACTTCACCTGCGGAAAAAGATTTTTCTGAAAAATCCCTAAGGCGCGCGGTCACAATTTCATCAAAAATCGGCCGTTTTCCACTTTGCTCAAAAATGGTGCCAAACTGTTGCAAACTCTCCCCTGAAAGGTTTGGCAGTGGAAACGGAAGACTTTTGACCATAGGAAAAGAAATCAGCCCTCGACTACTTCACCTGTGGAAAAAGATTTTTCTGAAAAATCCCTAAGGCGCGCAGTCACAATTTCATCAAAAATCGGCCGTTTTCCACTTTGCTCAAAAATGGTGCCAAACTGTTGCAAACTGTCCCCTGAAAGTTTTGGCGGTGGAAACGGAAGGCTTTTGACCATCGGAAAAGAAATCAGCCCTAGACTACTTCACCTGCGGAAAAAGATTTTTCTGAAAAATCCCTAAGGCGCGCGGTCACAATTTCATCAAAAATCGGCCGTTTTCCACTTTGCTCAAAAATGGTGCCAAACTGTTGCAAACTCTCCCCTGAAAGTTTTGGCGGTGGAAACGGAAGGCTTCTAACCATAGGGAAGAAATCAGCCCACGACTACTTCCCCTGTGGAAAAAGATTTTTCTGAAAAATCCCTAAGGCGCGCGGTCAGAATTTCATCAAAAATCGGCCGTTTTCCACTTTGCTCAAAAATGGTGCCAAACTGTTGCAAACTCTCCCCTGAAAGTTTTGGCGTTGGAAACGGAAGGCTTTTGACCATAGGAAAAGAAATCAGCCCTCGACTACTTCACCTGCGGAAAAAGATTTTTCTGAAAAATCCCTAGGGCGCGCGGTCACAATTTCATCAAAAATCGGCCGTTTTCCACTTTGCTCAAAAATGGTGCCAAACTGTTGCAAACTCTCCCCTGAATGGTTTGGCGGTGAAAACTGAAGGCTTTTGATCATAGGCCAAGAAATCAGCCCTCGACTACTTCACCTGCGGAAAAAGATTTTTCTGAAAAATCCCTAAGGCGCGCGGTCACAATTTCATCAAAAATCGGCCGTTTTCCACTTTGCTCAAAAATGGTGCCAAACTGTTGCAAACTCTCCCCTGAAAGGTTTGGCAGTGGAAACGGAAGGCTTTTGACCATAGGAAAAGAAATCAGCCCTCGACTACTTCACCTGTGGAAAAAGATTTTTCTGAAAAATCCCTAAGGCGCGCGGTCACAATTTCATCAAAAATCGGCCGTTTTCCACTTTGCTCAAAAATGGTGCCAAACTGTTGCAAACTGTCCCCTGAAAGTTTTGGCGGTGGAAACGGAAGGCTTTTGACCATCGGAAAAGAAATCAGCCCTCGACTACTTCAACTGCGGAAAAAGATTTTTCTGAAAAATCCCTAAGGCGCGCGGTCACAATTTCATCAAAAATCGGCCGTTTTCCACTTTGCTCAAAAATGGTGCCAAACTGTTGCAAACTCTCCCCTGAATGCTTTGGCGGTGGAAACGGAAGGCTTTTGACCATAGGCCAAGAAATCAGCCCTCAACTACTTCACCTGCGGAAAAAGATTTTTCTGAAAAATCCCTAAGGCGCGCGGTCACAATTTCATCAAAAATCGGCCGTTTTCCACTTTGCTCAAAAATGGTGCCAAACTGTTGCAAACTCTCCCCTGAAAGGTTTGGCAGTGAAAACTGAAGGCTTTTGATCATAGGCCAAGAAATCAGCCCTCGACTACTTCACCTGCGGAAAAAGATTTTTCTGAAAAATCCCTAAGGCGCGCGGTCACAATTTCATCAAAAATCGGCCATTTTCCACTTTCCTCTAAAATGGTGCCAAACTGTTGCAAACTCTCCCCTGAAAGTTTTGGCGGTGGAAACGGAAGGCTTCTAACCATAGGGAAGAAATCAGCCCACGACTACTTCCCCTGTGGAAAAAGATTTTTCTGAAAAATCCCTAAGGCGCGCGGTCAGAATTTCATCAAAAATCGGCCGTTTTCCACTTTGCTCAAAAATGGTGCCAAACTGTTGCAAACTCTCCCCTGAAAGTTTTGGCGTTGGAAACGGAAGGCTTTTGACCATAGGAAAAGAAATCAGCCCTCGACTACTTCACCTGCGGAAAAAGATTTTTCTGAAAAATCCCTAAGGCGCGCGGTCACAATTTCATCAAAAATCGGCCGTTTTCCACTTTGCTCAAAAATGGTGCCAAACTGTTGCAAACTCTCCCCTGAAAGGTTTGGCGGTGAAAACTGAAGGCTTTTGATCATAGGCCAAGAAATCAGCCCTCGACTACTTCACCTGCGGAAAAAGATTTTTCTGAAAAATCCCTAAGGCGCGCGGTCACAATTTCATCAAAAATCGGCCGTTTTCCACTTTGCTCAAAAATGGTGCCAAACTGTTGCAAACTCTCCCCTGAAAGGTTTGGCAGTGGAAACGGAAGGCTTTTGACCATAGGAAAAGAAATCAGCCCTCGACTACTTCACCTGCGGAAAAAGATTTTTCTGAAAAATCCCTAAGGCGCGCGGTCACAATTTCATCAAAAATCGGCCGTTTTCCACTTTGCTCAAAAATGGTGCCAAACTGTTGCAAACTGTCCCCTGAAAGTTTTGGCGGTGGAAACGGAAGGCTTTTGACCATAGGAAAAGAAATCAGCCCTCGACTACTTCAACTGCGGAAAAAGATTTTTCTGAAAAATCCCTAAGGCGCGCGGTCACAATTTCATCAAAAATCGGCCGTTTTCCACTTTGCTCAAAAATGGTGCCAAACTGTTGCAAACTCTCCCCTGAATGCTTTGGCGGTGGAAACGGAAGGCTTTTGACCATAGGCCAAGAAATCAGCCCTCAACTACTTCACCTGCGGAAAAAGATTTTTCTGAAAAATCCCTAAGGCGCGCGGTCACAATTTCATCAAAAATCGGCCGTTTTCCACTTTGCTCAAAAATGGTGCCAAACTGTTGCAAACTCTCCCCTGAAAGGTTTGGCAGTGAAAACTGAAGGCTTTTGATCATAGGCCAAGAAATCAGCCCTCAACTACTTCACCTGCGGAAAAAGATTTTTCTGAAAAATCCCTAAGGCGCGCGGTCACAATTTCATCAAAAATCGGCCGTTTTCCACTTTGCTCAAAAATGGTGCCAAACTGTTACAAACTCTCCCCTGAAAGTTTTGGCGTTGGAAACGGAAGGCTTTTGACCATAGGAAAAGAAATCAGCCCTCGACTACTTCACCTGCGGAAAAAGATTTTTCTGAAAAATCCCTAAGGCGCGCGGTCACAATTTCATCAAAAATCGGCCGTTTTCCACTTTGCTCAAAAATGGTGCCAAACTGTTGCAAACTCTCCCCTGAAAGTTTTGGCGGTGGAAACGGAAGGCTTCTAACCATAGGGAAGAAATGAGCCCACGACTACTTCACCTGCGGAAAAAGATTTTTCTGAAAAATCCCTAAGGCGCGCGGTCACAATTTCATAAAAAATCGGCCATTTTCCACTTTGCTCAAAAATGGTGCCAAACTGCTGCAAACTCTCCCCTGAATGCTTTGGCGCTGAAACGGAAGGCTTTTGACCATCGGAAAAGAAATCAGCCCTCGACTACTTCACCTGCGGAAAAAGAGAGTTTTTTCAGGGGAGAGTTTCCAACAGTTTGGCACCATTTTTGAGCAAAGTGGAAAACGGCCGATTTTTGATGAAATTGTGACCGCGCGCCTTAGGGATTTTTCAGAAAAATCTTTTTCCACAGGTGAAGTAGTCGAGGGCTGATTTCTTTTCCTATGGTCAAAAGCCTTCCGTTTCCAACGCCAAAACTTTCAGGGGAGAGTTTGCAACAGTTTGGCACCATTTTTGAGCAAAGTGGAAAACGGCCGATTTTTTATGAAATTGTGACCGCGCGCCTTAGGGATTTTTCAGAAAAATCTTTTTCCGCAGGTGAAGTAGTCGTGGGCTCATTTCTTCCCTATGGTTAGAAGCCTTCCGTTTCCACCGCCAAAACTTTCAGGGGAGAGTTTGCAACAGTTTGGCACCATTTTTGAGCAAAGTGGAAAACGGCCGATTTTTGATGAAATTGTGACCGCGCGCCTTAGGGATTTTTCAGAAAAATCTTTTTCCGCAGGTGAAGTAGTCGAGGGCTGATTTCTTTTCCTATGGTCAAAAGCCTTCCGTTTCCAACGCCAAAACTTTCAGGGGAGAGTTTGTAACAGTTTGGCACCATTTTTGAGCAAAGTGGAAAACGGCCGATTTTTGATGAAATTGTGACCGCGCGCCTTAGGGATTTTTCAGAAAAATCTTTTTCCACAGGGGAAGTAGTCGTGGGCTGATTTCTTCCCTATGGTTAGAAGCCTTCCGTTTCCACCGCCAAAACTTTCAGGGGAGAGTTTGCAACAGTTTGGCACCATTTTTGAGCAAAGTGGAAAACGGCCGATTTTTGATGAAATTGTGACCGCGCGCCTTAGGGATTTTTCAGAAAAATCTTTTTCCGCAGGTGAAGTAGTCTAGGGCTGATTTCTTGGCCTATGATCAAAAGCCTTCAGTTTTCACTGCCAAACCTTTCAGGGGAGAGTTTGCAACAGTTTGGCACCATTTTTGAGCAAAGTGGAAAACGGCCGATTTTTGATGAAATTGTGACCGCACGCCTTAGGGATTTTTCAGAAAAATCTTTTTCCGCAGGTGAAGTAGTTGAGGGCTGATTTCTTGGCCTATGGTCAAAAGCCTTCCGTTTCCACCGCCAAAGCATTCAGGGGAGAGTTTGCAACAGTTTGGCACCATTTTTGAGCAAAGTGGAAAACGGCCGATTTTTGATGAAATTGTGACCGCGCGCCTTAGGGATTTTTCAGAAAAATCTTTTTCCGCAGTTGAAGTAGTCGAGGGCTGATTTCTTTTCCGATGGTCAAAAGCCTTCCGTTTCCACCGCCAAAACTTTCAGGGGACAGTTTGCAACAGTTTGGCACCATTTTTGAGCAAAGTGGAAAACGGCCGATTTTTGATGAAATTGTGACCGCGCGCCTTAGGGATTTTTCAGAAAAATCTTTTTCCACAGGTGAAGTAGTCGAGGGCTGATTTCTTTTCCTATGGTCAAAAGCCTTCCGTTTCCACTGCCAAACCTTTCAGGGGAGAGTTTGCAACAGTTTGGCACCATTTTTGAGCAAAGTGGAAAACGGCCGATTTTTGATGAAATTGTGACCGCGCGCCTTAGGGATTTTTCAGAAAAATCTTTTTCCACAGGTGAAGTAGTCGAGGGCTGATTTCTTTTCCTATGGTCAAAAGCCTTCCGTTTCCAACGCCAAAACTTTCAGGGGAGAGTTTGCAACAGTTTGGCACCATTTTTGAGCAAAGTGGAAAACGGCCGATTTTTGATGAAATTGTGACCGCGCGCCTTAGGGATTTTTCAGAAAAATCTTTTTCCACAGGGGAAGTAGTCGTGGGCTGATTTCTTCCCTATGGTTAGAAGCCTTCCGTTTCCACCGCCAAAACTTTCAGGGGAGAGTTTGCAACAGTTTGGCACCATTTTTGAGCAAAGTGGAAAACGGCCGATTTTTGATGAAATTGTGACCGCGCGCCTTAGGGATTTTTCAGAAAAATCTTTTTCCGCAGGTGAAGTAGTCTAGGGCTGATTTCTTGGCCTATGATCAAAAGCCTTCAGTTTTCACTGCCAAACCTTTCAGGGGAGAGTTTGCAACAGTTTGGCACCATTTTTGACCATAGGGAAGAAATGAGCCCACGACTACTTCACCTGCGGAAAAAGATTTTTCTGAAAAATCCCTAAGGCGCGCGGTCACAATTTCATCAAAAATCGGCCATTTTCCACTTTGCTCAAAAATGGTGCCAAACTGTTGCAAACTCTCCCCTGAAAGGTTTGGCGGTGAAAACTGAAGGCTTTTGAAGATAGGCCAAGAAATCAGCCCTCGACTACTTCACCTGCGGAAAAAGATTTTTCTGAAAAATCCCTAAGGCGCGCGGTCACAATTTCATCAAAAATCGGCCATTTTCCACTTTCCTCTAAAATGGTGCCAAACTGTTGCAAACTCTCCCCTGAAAGTTTTGGCGGTGGAAACGGAAGGCTTCTAACCATAGGGAAGAAATCAGCCCACGACTACTTCCCCTGTGGAAAAAGATTTTTCTGAAAAATCCCTAAGGCGCGCGGTCACAATTTCATCAAAAATCGGCCGTTTTCCACTTTGCTCAAAAATGGTGCCAAACTGTTGCAAACTCTCCCCTGAAAGGTTTGGCGGTGAAAACTGAAGGCTTTTGATCATAGGCCAAGAAATCAGCCCTCGACTACTTCACCTGCGGAAAAAGATTTTTCTGAAAAATCCCTAAGGCGCGCGGTCACAATTTCATCAAAAATCGGCCGTTTTCCACTTTGCTCAAAAATGGTGCCAAACTGTTGCAAACTCTCCCCTGAAAGGTTTGGCGGTGAAAACTGAAGGCTTTTGATCATAGGCCAAGAAATCAGCCCTCGACTACTTCACCTGCGGAAAAAGATTTTTCTGAAAAATCCCTAAGGCGCGCGGTCACAATTTCATCAAAAATCGGCCGTTTTCCACTTTGCTCAAAAATGGTGCCAAACTGTTGCAAACTCTCCCCTGAAAGGTTTGGCAGTGGAAACGGAAGGCTTTTGACCATAGGAAAAGAAATCAGCCCTCGACTACTTCACCTGTGGAAAAAGATTTTTCTGAAAAATCCCTAAGGCGCGCGGTCACAATTTCATCAAAAATCGGCCGTTTTCCACTTTGCTCAAAAATGGTGCCAAACTGTTGCAAACTGTCCCCTGAAAGTTTTGGCGGTGGAAACGGAAGGCTTTTGACCATCGGAAAAGAAATCAGCCCTCGACTACTTCAACTGCGGAAAAAGATTTTTCTGAAAAATCCCTAAGGCGCGCGGTCACAATTTCATCAAAAATCGGCCGTTTTCCACTTTGCTCAAAAATGGTGCCAAACTGTTGCAAACTCTCCCCTGAAAGGTTTGGCGGTGAAAACTGAAGGCTTTTGATCATAGGCCAAGAAATCAGCCCTCGACTACTTCACCTGCGGAAAAAGATTTTTCTGAAAAATCCCTAAGGCGCGCGGTCACAATTTCATCAAAAATCGGCCGTTTTCCACTTTGCTCAAAAATGGTGCCAAACTGTTGCAAGCTCTCCCCTGAAAGGTTTGGCAGTGGAAACGGAAGGCTTTTGACCATAGGAAAAGAAATCAGCCCTCGACTACTTCACCTGTGGAAAAAGATTTTTCTGAAAAATCCCTAAGGCGCGCGGTCACAATTTCATCAAAAATCGGCCGTTTTCCACTTTGCTCAAAAATGGTGCCAAACTGTTGCAAACTGTCCCCTGAAAGTTTTGGCGGTGGAAACGGAAGGCTTTTGACCATCGGAAAAGAAATCAGCCCTCGACTACTTCAACTGCGGAAAAAGATTTTTCTGAAAAATCCCTAAGGCGCGCGGTCACAATTTCATCAAAAATCGGCCGTTTTCCACTTTGCTCAAAAATGGTGCCAAACTGTTGCAAACTCTCCCCTGAATGCTTTGGCGGTGGAAACGGAAGGCTTTTGACCATAGGCCAAGAAATCAGCCCTCAACTACTTCACCTGCGGAAAAAGATTTTTCTGAAAAATCCCTAAGGCGCGCGGTCACAATTTCATCAAAAATCGGCCGTTTTCCACTTTGCTCAAAAATGGTGCCAAACTGTTGCAAACTCTCCCCTGAAAGGTTTGGCAGTGAAAACTGAAGGCTTTTGATCATAGGCCAAGAAATCAGCCCTAGACTACTTCACCTGCGGAAAAAGATTTTTCTGAAAAATCCCTAAGGCGCGCGGTCACAATTTCATCAAAAATCGGCCGTTTTCCACTTTGCTCAAAAATGGTGCCAAACTGTTGCAAACTCTCCCCTGAAAGTTTTGGCGGTGGAAACGGAAGGCTTCTAACCATAGGGAAGAAATCAGCCCACGACTACTTCCCCTGTGGAAAAAGATTTTTCTGAAAAATCCCTAAGGCGCGCGGTCACAATTTCATCAAAAATCGGCCGTTTTCCACTTTGCTCAAAAATGGTGCCAAACTGTTGCAAACTCTCCCCTGAAAGTTTTGGCGTTGGAAACGGAAGGCTTTTGACCATAGGAAAAGAAATCAGCCCTCGACTACTTCACCTGCGGAAAAAGATTTTTCTGAAAAATCCCTAAGGCGCGCGGTCACAATTTCATCAAAAATCGGCCGTTTTCCACTTTGCTCAAAAATGGTGCCAAACTGTTGCAAACTCTCCCCTGAAAGTTTTGGCGGTGGAAACGGAAGGCTTCTAACCATAGGGAAGAAATGAGCCCACGACTACTTCACCTGCGGAAAAAGATTTTTCTGAAAAATCCCTAAGGCGCGCGGTCACAATTTCATCAAAAATCGGCCGTTTTCCACTTTGCTCAAAAATGGTGCCAAACTGTTGGAAACTCTCCCCTGAATGGTTTGGCGGTGAAAACGGAAGGCTTTTGATCATAGGCCAAGAAAACAGCCCTCAACTACTTCACCTGCGGAAAAAGATTTTTCTGAAAAATCCCTAATGCGCGCGGTCACAATTTCATCAAAAATCGGCCGTTTTCCACTTTGCTCAAAAATGGTGCCAAACTGTTGCAAACTCTCCCCTGAAAGTTTTGGCGGTGGAAACGGAAGGCTTCTAACCATAGGGAAGAAATGAGCCCACGACTACTTCACCTGCGGAAAAAGATTTTTCTGAAAAATCCCTAAGGCGCGCGGTCACAATTTCATCAAAAATCGGCCATTTTCCACTTTGCTCAAAAATGGTGCCAAACTGTTGCAAACTCTCCCCTGAATGCTTTGGCGGTGAAACGGAAGGCTTTTGACCATCGGAAAAGAAATCAGCCCTCGACTACTTCACCTGCGGAAAAAGATTTTTCTGAAAAATCCCTAAGGCGCGCGGTCACAATTTCATCAAAAATCGGCCGTTTTCCACTTTGCTCAAAAATGGTGCCAAACTGTTGCAAATTCTCCCCTGAAAGGTTTGGCAGTGAAAACTGAAGGCTTTTGATCATAGGCCAAGAAATCAGCCCTCGACTACTTCACCTGCGGAAAAAGATTTTTCTGAAAAATCCCTAAGGCGCGCGGTCACAATTTCATCAAAAATCGGCCGTTTTCCACTTTGCTCAAAAATGGTGCCAAACTGTTGCAAACTCTCCCCTGAAAGGTTTGGCGGTGAAAACTGAAGGCTTTTGATCATAGGCCAAGAAATCAGCCCTCGACTACTTCACCTGCGGAAAAAGATTTTTCTGAAAAATCCCTAAGGCGCGCGGTCACAATTTCATCAAAAATCGGCCGTTTTCCACTTTGCTCAAAAATGGTGCCAAACTGTTGCAAGCTCTCCCCTGAAAGGTTTGGCAGTGGAAACGGAAGGCTTTTGACCATAGGAAAAGAAATCAGCCCTCGACTACTTCACCTGTGGAAAAAGATTTTTCTGAAAAATCCCTAAGGCGCGCGGTCACAATTTCATCAAAAATCGGCCGTTTTCCACTTTGCTCAAAAATGGTGCCAAACTGTTGCAAACTGTCCCCTGAAAGTTTTGGCGGTGGAAACGGAAGGCTTTTGACCATCGGAAAAGAAATCAGCCCTCGACTACTTCAACTGCGGAAAAAGATTTTTCTGAAAAATCCCTAAGGCGCGCGGTCACAATTTCATCAAAAATCGGCCGTTTTCCACTTTGCTCAAAAATGGTGCCAAACTGTTGCAAACTCTCCCCTGAATGCTTTGGCGGTGGAAACGGAAGGCTTTTGACCATAGGCCAAGAAATCAGCCCTCAACTACTTCACCTGCGGAAAAAGATTTTTCTGAAAAATCCCTAAGGCGCGCGGTCACAATTTCATCAAAAATCGGCCGTTTTCCACTTTGCTCAAAAATGGTGCCAAACTGTTGCAAACTCTCCCCTGAAAGGTTTGGCAGTGAAAACTGAAGGCTTTTGATCATAGGCCAAGAAATCAGCCCTAGACTACTTCACCTGCGGAAAAAGATTTTTCTGAAAAATCCCTAAGGCGCGCGGTCACAATTTCATCAAAAATCGGCCGTTTTCCACTTTGCTCAAAAATGGTGCCAAACTGTTGCAAACTCTCCCCTGAAAGTTTTGGCGGTGGAAACGGAAGGCTTCTAACCATAGGGAAGAAATCAGCCCACGACTACTTCCCCTGTGGAAAAAGATTTTTCTGAAAAATCCCTAAGGCGCGCGGTCACAATTTCATCAAAAATCGGCCGTTTTCCACTTTGCTCAAAAATGGTGCCAAACTGTTGCAAACTCTCCCCTGAAAGTTTTGGCGTTGGAAACGGAAGGCTTTTGACCATAGGAAAAGAAATCAGCCCTCGACTACTTCACCTGCGGAAAAAGATTTTTCTGAAAAATCCCTAAGGCGCGCGGTCACAATTTCATCAAAAATCGGCCGTTTTCCACTTTGCTCAAAAATGGTGCCAAACTGTTGCAAACTCTCCCCTGAAAGTTTTGGCGGTGGAAACGGAAGGCTTCTAACCATAGGGAAGAAATGAGCCCACGACTACTTCACCTGCGGAAAAAGATTTTTCTGAAAAATCCCTAAGGCGCGCGGTCACAATTTCATCAAAAATCGGCCGTTTTCCACTTTGCTCAAAAATGGTGCCAAACTGTTGGAAACTCTCCCCTGAATGGTTTGGCGGTGAAAACGGAAGGCTTTTGATCATAGGCCAAGAAAACAGCCCTCAACTACTTCACCTGCGGAAAAAGATTTTTCTGAAAAATCCCTAATGCGCGCGGTCACAATTTCATCAAAAATCGGCCGTTTTCCACTTTGCTCAAAAATGGTGCCAAACTGTTGCAAACTCTCCCCTGAAAGTTTTGGCGGTGGAAACGGAAGGCTTCTAACCATAGGGAAGAAATGAGCCCACGACTACTTCACCTGCGGAAAAAGATTTTTCTGAAAAATCCCTAAGGCGCGCGGTCACAATTTCATCAAAAATCGGCCATTTTCCACTTTGCTCAAAAATGGTGCCAAACTGTTGCAAACTCTCCCCTGAATGCTTTGGCGGTGAAACGGAAGGCTTTTGACCATCGGAAAAGAAATCAGCCCTCGACTACTTCACCTGCGGAAAAAGATTTTTCTGAAAAATCCCTAAGGCGCGCGGTCACAATTTCATCAAAAATCGGCCGTTTTCCACTTTGCTCAAAAATGGTGCCAAACTGTTGGAAACTCTCCCCTGAATGGTTTGGCGGTGAAAACGGAAGGCTTTTGATCATAGGCCAAGAAAACAGCCCTCGACTACTTCACCTGCGGAAAAAGATTTTTCTGAAAAATCCCTAAGGCGCGCGGTCACAATTTCATCAAAAATCGGCCGTTTTCCACTTTTCTCAAAAATGGTGCCAAACTGTTGTAACTCTCCCCTGAAAGGTTTGGCGGTGAAATCGGAAGGCTTTTGACCATAGGAAAAGAAATCAGCCCTCGACTACTTCACCTGCAGAAAAAGATTTTTCTGAAAAATCCCTAAGGCGCGCGGTCACAATTTCATCAAAAATCAGCCGTTTTCCACTTTGCTCAAAAATGGTGCCAAACTGTTGCAAACTCTTCTCTGAATGGTTTGGTGGTGAAAATGGAAGGCTTTTGATCATAGGCCAAGAAATCAGCCCTCGACTACTTCACCTGCGGAAAAAGATTTATCTGAAAAATCCCTAAGGCGCGCGGTCACAATTTCATCAAAAATCGGCCATTTTCCACTTTGCTCAAAAATGGTGCCAAACTGTTGCAAACTCTCCCCTGAAAGTTTTGGCGGTGGAAACGGAAGGCTTTTGACCATAGGAAAAGAAATCAGCCCTCGACTACTTCACCTGCGGAAAAAGATTTTTCTGAAAAATCCCTAAGGTGCGCCGTCACAGTTGCAAACTCTACCCTGAAAGGTTTGGCTGTGGAAACGGAAGGCTTTTGACCATAGGAAAATAAATCAGCCCTCGACTACTTCACCTGCGGAAAAAGATTTTTCTGAAAAATCCCTAAGGCGCGCGGTCACAATTTCACCAAAAATCGGCCATTTTCCACTTTGCTCAAAAATGGTGCCAAACTGTTGCAAACTCTCCCCTGAAAGTTTTGGCGTTGGAAACGGAAGGCTTTTGACCATAGGAAAAGAAATCAGCCCTCGACTACTTCACCTGTGGAAAAAGATTTTTCCTAAAAATCCCTAAGGCGCGCGGTCACAATTTCATCAAAAATCGGGCGTTTTCCACTTTGCTCAAAAATGGTGCCAAACTGTTGCAAACTCTCCCCTGAAAGGTTTGGCGGTGAAAACTGAAGGCTTTTGATCATAGGCCAAGAAATCAGCCCTCGACTACTTCACCTGCGGAAAAAGATTTTTCTGAAATATCCCTAAGGCGCGCGGTCACAATTTCATCAAAAATCGGCCGTTTTCCACTTTCCTCTAAAATGGTGCCAAACTGTTGCAAACTCTCCCCTGACAGTTTTGGCGGTGGAAACGGAAGGCTTCTAACCATAGGGAAGAAATCAGCCCACGACTACTTCACCTGCGGAAAAAGATTTTTCAGAAAAATCCCTAAGGCGCGCGGTCACAATTTCATCAAAAATCGGCCATTTTCCACTTTGCTCAAAAATGGTGCCAAACTGTTGCAAACTCTCCCCTGAATGCTTTGGCGGTGAAACGGAAGGCTTTTGACCATCGGAAAAGAAATCAGCCCTCGACTACTTCACCTGCGGAAAAAGATTTTTCTGAAAAATCCCTAAGGCGCGCGGTCACAATTTCATCAAAAATCGGCCGTTTTACACTTTGCTCAAAAATGGTGCCAAACTGTTGGAAACTCTCCCCTGAATGGTTTGGCGGTGAAAACGGAAGGCTTTTGATCATAGGCGAAGAAAACAGCCCTCGACTACTTCACCTGCGGAAAAAGATTTTTCTGAAAAATCCCTAAGGCGCGCGGTCACAATTTCATCAAAAATCGGCCGTTTTCCACTTTGCTCAAAAATGGTGCCAAACTGTTGTAACTCTCCCCTGAAAGGTTTGGCGGTGAAATCGGAAGGCTTTTGACCATAGGAAAAGAAATCAGCCCTCGACTACTTCACCTGCAGAAAAAGATTTTTCTGAAAAATCCCTAAGGCGCGCGGTCACAATTTCATCAAAAATCGGCCGTTTTCCACTTTGCTCAAAAATGGTGCCAAACTGTTGCAAACTCTTCTCTGAATGGTTTGGTGGTGAAAACGGAAGGCTTTTGACCATAGGAAAAGAAATCAGCCCTCGACTACTTCACCTGCTGAAAAAGATTTTTCTGAAAATTCCCTAAGGCGCGCGGTCACAATTTCATCAAAAATCGGCCGTTTTCCACTTTGCTCAAAAATGGTGCCAAACTGTTGCAAACTCTCCCCTGAATGCTTTGGCGGTGGAAACGGAAGGCTTTTGACCATCGGAAAAGAAATCAGCCCTCGACTACTTCACCTGCGGAAAAAGATTTTTCTGAAAAATCCCTAAGGCGCGCGGTCACAATTTCATAAAAAATCGGCCGTTTTCCACTTTGCTCAAAAATGGTGCCAAACTGTTGCAAACTCTCCCCTGAAAGTTTTGGCGGTGGAAACGGAAAGCTTTTGACCATAGGAAAAGAAATCAGCCCTCGACTACTTCACCTGCGGAAAAAGATTTTTCTGAAAAATCCCTAAGGCGCGCCGTCACAGTTGCAAACTCTACCCTGAAAGGTTTGGCTGTGGAAACGGAAGGCTTTTGACCATAGGAAAAGAAATCAGCCCTCGACTACTTCACCTGCGGAAAAAGATTTTTCTGAAAAATCCCTAAAGCGCGCGGTCACAATTTCATCAAAAATCGGCCGTTTTCCACTTTGCTCAAAAATGGTGCCAAACTGTTGCAAACTTTCCCCTGAAAGTTTTGGCGTTGGAAACGGAAGGCTTTTGATGATCGGAAAAGAAATCAGCCCTCGACTACTTCACCTGCGGAAAAAGATTTTTCTGAAAAATCCCTAAGGTGCGCGGTCACAATTTCATCAAAAATCGGCCGTTTTCCACTTTGCTCAAAAATGGTGCCAAACTGTTGCAAACTCTCCCCTGAAAGTTTTGGCATTGGAAACGGAAGGCTTTTGACCATAGGAAAAGAAATCAGCCCTCGACTACTTCACCTGTGGAAAAAGATTTTTCTGAAAAATCCCTAAGGCGCGCGGTCACAATTTCTTCAAAAATCGACCGTTTTCCACTTTGCTCAAAAATGGTGCCAAACTGTTGCAAACTCTGCCCTGAATGTTTTGGCGGTGGAAACGGAAGGCTTTTGACCATAGGAAAAGAAATCAGCCCTCGACTACTTCACCTGCGGAAAAAGATTTTTCTGAAAAATCCCTAAGGCGCGCGGTCACAATTTCATCAAAAATCGGCCGTTTTCCACTTTGCTCAAAAATGGTGCCAAACTGTTGCAAACTCTCCCCTGAAAGTTTTGGCGGTGGAAACGGAAGGCTTCTAACCATAGGGAAGAAATCAGCCCACGACTACTTCACCTGCGGAAAAAGATTTTTCTGAAAAATCCCTAAGGCGCGCGGTCACAATTTCATCAAAAATCGGCCATTTTCCACTTTACTCAAAAATGGTGCCAAACTGTTGCAAACTCTCCCCTGAATGCTTTGGCGGTGAAACGGAAGGCTTTTGACCATCGGAAAAGAAATCAGCCCTCGACTACTTCACCTGCGGAAAAAGATTTTTCTGAAAAATCCCTAAGGCGCGCGGTCACTATTTCATCAAAAATCGGCCGTTTTACACTTTGCTCAAAAATGGTGCCAAACTGTTGGAAACTCTCCCCTGAATGGTTTGGCGGTGAAAACGGAAGGCTTTTGATCATAGGCGAAGAAAACAGCCCTCGACTACTTCACCTGCGGAAAAAGATTTTTCTGAAAAATCCCTAAGGCGCGCGGTCACAATTTCATCAAAAATCGGCCGTTTTCCACTTTGCTCAAAAATGGTGCCAAACTGTTGTAACTCTCCCCTGAAAGGTTTGGCGGTGAAATCGGAAGGCTTTTGACCATAGGAAAAGAAATCAGCCCTCGACTACTTCACCTGCAGAAAAAGATTTTTCTGAAAAATCCCTAAGGCGCGCGGTCACAATTTCATCAAAAATCGGCCGTTTTCCACTTTGCTCAAAAATGGTGCCAAACTGTTGCAAACTCTTCTCTGAATGGTTTGGTGGTGAAAATGGAAGGCTTTTGATCATAGGCCAAGAAATCAGCCCTCGACTACTTCACCTGCGGAAAAAGATTTTTCTGAAAAATCCCTAAGGCGCGCGGTCACAATTTCATCAAAAATCGGCCGTTTTCCACATTGCTCAAAAATGGTGCCAAACTGTTGCAAACTCTCCCCTGAAAGTTTTGGTGGTGGAAACGGAAGGCTTTTGACCATAGGAAAAGAAATCAGCCCTCGACTACTTCACCTGCGGAAAAAGATTTTTCTGAAAATTCCCTAAGGCGCGCGGTCACAATTTCATCAAAAATCGGCCGTTTTCCACTTTGCTCAAAAATGGTGCCAAACTGTTGCAAACTCTCCCCTGAATGCTTTGGCGGTGGAAACGGAAGGCTTTTGACCATCGGAAAAGAAATCAGCCCTCGACTACTTCACCTGCGGAAAAAGATTTTTCTGAAAAATCCCTAAGGCGCGCGGTCACAATTTCATAAAAAATCGGCCGTTTTCCACTTTGCTCAAAAATGGTGCCACACTGTTGCAAACTCTCCCCTGAAAGTTTTGGCGGTGGAAACGGAAGGCTTTTGACCATAGGAAAAGAAATCAGCCCTCGACTACTTCACCTGCGAAAAAGATTTTTCTGAAAAATCCCTAAGGCGCACCGTCACAGTTGCAAACTCTACCCTGAAAGGTTTGGCTGTGGAAACGGAAGGCTTTTGACCATAGGAAAATAAATCAGCCCTCGACTACTTCACCTGCGGAAAAAGATTTTTCTGAAAAATCCCTAAAGCGCGCGGTCACAATTTCATCAAAAATCGGCCGTTTTCCACTTTGCTCAAAAATGGTGCCAAACTGTTGCAAACTCTCCCCTGAAAGTTTTGGCGTTGGAAACGGAAGGCTTTTGATGATCGGAAAAGAAATCAGCCCTCGACTACTTCACCTGCGGAAAAAGATTTTTCTGAAAAATCCCTAAGGTGCGCGGTCACAATTTCATCAAAAATCGGCCGTTTTCCACTTTGCTCAAAAATGGTGCCAATCTGTTGCAAACTCTCCCCTGAAAGTTTTGGCATTGGAAACGGAAGGCTTTTGACCATAGGAAAAGAAATCAGCCCTCGACTACTTCACCTGTGGAAAAAGATTTTTCTGAAAAATCCCTAAGGCGCGCGGTCACAATTTCATCAAAAATCGGCCATTTTCCACTTTACTCAAAAATGGTGCCAAACTGTTGCAAACTCTCCCCTGAATGCTTTGGCGGTGAAACGGAAGGCTTTTGATGATCGGAAAAGAAATCAGCCCTCGACTACTTCACCTGCGGAAAAAGATTTTTCTGAAAAATCCCTAAGGTGCGCGGTCACAATTTCATCAAAAATCGGCCGTTTTCCACTTTGCTCAAAAATGGTGCCAAACTGTTGCAAACTCTCCCCTGAAAGTTTTGGCGGTGGAAACGGAAGGCTTCTAACCATAGGGAAGAAATCAGCCCACGACTACTTCACCTGCGGAAAAAGATTTTTCTGAAAAATCCCTAAGGCGCGCGGTCACAATTTCATCAAAAATCGGCCATTTTCCACTTTACTCAAAAATGGTGCCAAACTGTTGCAAACTCTCCCCTGAATGCTTTGGCGGTGAAACGGAAGGCTTTTGACCATCGGAAAAGAAATCAGCCCTCGACTACTTCACCTGCGGAAAAAGATTTTTCTGAAAAATCCCTAAGGCGCGCGGTCACAATTTCATCAAAAATCGGCCGTTTTACACTTTGCTCAAAAATGGTGCCAAACTGTTGGAAACTCTCCCCTGAATGGTTTGGCGGTGAAAACGGAAGGCTTTTGATCATAGGCGAAGAAAACAGCCCTCGACTACTTCACCTGCGGAAAAAGATTTTTCTGAAAAATCCCTAAGGCGCGCGGTCACAATTTCATCAAAAATCGGCCGTTTTCCACTTTGCTCAAAAATGGTGCCAAACTGTTGTAACTCTCCCCTGAAAGGTTTGGCGGTGAAATCGGAAGGCTTTTGACCATAGGAAAAGAAATCAGCCCTCGACTACTTCACCTGCAGAAAAAGATTTTTCTGAAAAATCCCTAAGGCGCGCGGTCACAATTTCATCAAAAATCGGCCGTTTTCCACTTTGCTCAAAAATGGTGCCAAACTGTTGCAAACTCTTCTCTGAATGGTTTGGTGGTGAAAATGGAAGGCTTTTGATCATAGGCCAAGAAATCAGCCCTCGACTACTTCACCTGCGGAAAAAGATTTTTCTGAAAAATCCCTAAGGCGCGCGGTCACAATTTCATCAAAAATCGGCCGTTTTCCACATTGCTCAAAAATGGTGCCAAACTGTTGCAAACTCTCCCCTGAAAGTTTTGGTGGTGGAAACGGAAGGCTTTTGACCATAGGAAAAGAAATCAGCCCTCGACTACTTCACCTGCGGAAAAAGATTTTTCTGAAAATTCCCTAAGGCGCGCGGTCACAATTTCATCAAAAATCGGCCGTTTTCCACTTTGCTCAAAAATGGTGCCAAACTGTTGCAAACTCTCCCCTGAATGCTTTGGCGGTGGAAACGGAAGGCTTTTGACCATCGGAAAAGAAATCAGCCCTCGACTACTTCACCTGCGGAAAAAGATTTTTCTGAAAAATCCCTAAGGCGCGCGGTCACAATTTCATAAAAAATCGGCCGTTTTCCACTTTGCTCAAAAATGGTGCCACACTGTTGCAAACTCTCCCCTGAAAGTTTTGGCGGTGGAAACGGAAGGCTTTTGACCATAGGAAAAGAAATCAGCCCTCGACTACTTCACCTGCGGAAAAAGATTTTTCTGAAAAATCCCTAAGGCGCACCGTCACAGTTGCAAACTCTACCCTGAAAGGTTTGGCTGTGGAAACGGAAGGCTTTTGACCATAGGAAAATAAATCAGCCCTCGACTACTTCACCTGCGGAAAAAGATTTTTCTGAAAAATCCCTAAAGCGCGCGGTCACAATTTCATCAAAAATCGGCCGTTTTCCACTTTGCTCAAAAATGGTGCCAAACTGTTGCAAACTCTCCCCTGAAAGTTTTGGCGTTGGAAACGGAAGGCTTTTGATGATCGGAAAAGAAATCAGCCCTCGACTACTTCACCTGCGGAAAAAGATTTTTCTGAAAAATCCCTAAGGTGCGCGGTCACAATTTCATCAAAAATCGGCCGTTTTCCACTTTGCTCAAAAATGGTGCCAATCTGTTGCAAACTCTCCCCTGAAAGTTTTGGCATTGGAAACGGAAGGCTTTTGACCATAGGAAAAGAAATCAGCCCTCGACTACTTCACCTGTGGAAAAAGATTTTTCTGAAAAATCCCTAAGGCGCGCGGTCACAATTTCATCAAAAATCGGCCATTTTCCACTTTACTCAAAAATGGTGCCAAACTGTTGCAAACTCTCCCCTGAATGCTTTGGCGGTGAAACGGAAGGCTTTTGATGATCGGAAAAGAAATCAGCCCTCGACTACTTCACCTGCGGAAAAAGATTTTTCTGAAAAATCCCTAAGGTGCGCGGTCACAATTTCATCAAAAATCGGCCGTTTTCCACTTTGCTCAAAAATGGTGCCAAACTGTTGCAAACTCTCCCCTGAAAGTTTTGGCTGTGGAAACGGAAGGCTTCTAACCATAGGGAAGAAATCAGCCCACGACTACTTCACCTGCGGAAAAAGATTTTTCTGAAAAATCCCTAAGGCGCGCGGTCACAATTTCATCAAAAATCGGCCATTTTCCACTTTACTCAAAAATGGTGCCAAACTGTTGCAAACTCTCCCCTGAATGCTTTGGCGGTGAAACGGAAGGCTTTTGACCATCGGAAAAGAAATCAGCCCTCGACTACTTCACCTGCGGAAAAAGATTTTTCTGAAAAATCCCTAAGGCGCGCGGTCACAATTTCATCAAAAATCGGCCGTTTTACACTTTGCTCAAAAATGGTGCCAAACTGTTGGAAACTCTCCCCTGAATGGTTTGGCGGTGAAAACGGAAGGCTTTTGATCATAGGCGAAGAAAACAGCCCTCGACTACTTCACCTGCGGAAAAAGATTTTTCTGAAAAATCCCTAAGGCGCGCGGTCACAATTTCATCAAAAATCGGCCGTTTTCCACTTTGCTCAAAAATGGTGCCAAACTTTTGTAACTCTCCCCTGAAAGGTTTGGCGGTGAAATCGGAAGGCTTTTGACCATAGGAAAAGAAATCAGCCCTCGACTACTTCACCTGCAGAAAAAGATTTTTCTGAAAAATCCCTAAGGCGCGCGGTCACAATTTCATCAAAAATCGGCCGTTTTCCACTTTGCTCAAAAATGGTGCCAAACTGTTGCAAACTCTTCTCTGAATGGTTTGGTGGTGAAAATGGAAGGCTTTTGATCATAGGCCAAGAAATCAGCCCTCGACTACTTCACCTGCGGAAAAAGATTTTTCTGAAAAATCCCTAAGGCGCGCGGTCACAATTTCATCAAAAATCGGCCGTTTTCCACATTGCTCAAAAATGGTGCCAAACTGTTGCAAACTCTCCCCTGAAAGTTTTGGTGGTGGAAACGGAAGGCTTTTGACCATAGGAAAAGAAATCAGCCCTCGACTACTTCACCTGCGGAAAAAGATTTTTCTGAAAATTCCCTAAGGCGCGCGGTCACAATTTCATCAAAAATCGGCCGTTTTCCACTTTGCTCAAAAATGGTGCCAAACTGTTGCAAACTCTCCCCTGAATGCTTTGGCGGTGGAAACGGAAGGCTTTTGACCATCGGAAAAGAAATCAGCCCTCGACTACTTCACCTGCGGAAAAAGATTTTTCTGAAAAATCCCTAAGGCGCGCGGTCACAATTTCATAAAAAATCGGCCGTTTTCCACTTTGCTCAAAAATGGTGCCACACTGTTGCAAACTCTCCCCTGAAAGTTTTGGCGGTGGAAACGGAAGGCTTTTGACCATAGGAAAAGAAATCAGCCCTCGACTACTTCACCTGCGGAAAAAGATTTTTCTGAAAAATCCCTAAGGCGCGCCGTCACAGTTGCAAACTCTACCCTGAAAGTTTTGGCGGTGGAAACGGAAGGCTTCTAACCATAGGGAAGAAATCAGCCCACGACTACTTCACCTGCGGAAAAAGATTTTTCTGAAAAATCCCTAAGGCGCGCGGTCACAATTTCATCAAAAATCGGCCATTTTCCACTTTACTCAAAAATGGTGCCAAACTGTTGCAAACTCTCCCCTGAATGCTTTGGCGGTGAAACGGAAGGCTTTTGACCATCGGAAAAGAAATCAGCCCTCGACTACTTCACCTGCGGAAAAAGATTTTTCTGAAAAATCCCTAAGGCGCGCGGTCACAATTTCATCGAAAATCGGCCGTTTTCCACTTTGCTCAAAAATGGTGCCAAACTGTTGGAAATTCTCCCCTGAAAGTTTTGGTGGTGGAAACGGAAGGCTTTTGACCATAGGAAAAGAAATCAGCCCTCGACTACTTCCCCTGTGGAAAAAGATTTTTCTGAAAAATCCCTAAGGCGCGCGGTCACAATTTCTTCAAAAATCGGCCGTTTTCCACTTTGCTCAAAAATGGTGCCAAACTGTTGCAAACTCTCCCCTGAAAGTTTTGGCGGTGGAAACGGAAGGCTTTTGACCATAGGAAAAGAAATCAGCCCAGGACTACTTCACCTGCGGAAAAAGATTTTTCTGAAAAATCCCTAAGGCGCGCGGTCACAATTTCATCAAAAATCGGCCGTTTTCCACTTTGCTCAAAAATGGTGCCAAACTTTTGCAAACTCTCCCCTGAAAGTTTTGGCGGTGGAAACGGAAGCCTTTGACCATAGGAAAAGAAATCAGCCCTCGACTACTTCACCTGCGGAAAAGATTTTTCTGAAAAATCCCTAAGGCGCGCGGTCACAATTTCATCAAAAATCGGCCGTTTTCCTCTTTGCTCAAAAATGGTGCCAAACTGTTGCAAACTCTCCTCTGAATGGTTTGGTGGTGAAAACGGAAGGCTTTTGATCAAAGGCCAAGAAATCAGCCCTCAACTACTTCACCTGCGGAAAAGATTTTTCTGAAAAATCCCTAAGGCGCGCGGTCACAATTTCATCAAAAATCGGCCGTTTTCCACTTTGCTCAAAAATGGTGCCAAACTGTAGGAAATTCTCCCCTGAAAGTTTTGGTGGTGGAAACGGAAGGCTTTTGACCATAGGAAAAGAAATCAGCCCTCGACTACTTCCCCTGTGGAAAAAGATTTTTCTGAAAAATCCCTAAGGCGCGCGGTCACAATTTCATCAAAAATCGGCCGTTTTCCTCTTTGCTCAAAAATGGTGCCAAACTGTTGCAAACTCTCCCCTAAAAGTTTTGGCGGTGGAAACGGAAGCCTTTGACCATAGGAAAAGAAATCAGCCCTCGACTACTTCACCTGCGGAAAAGATTTTTCTGAAAAATCCCTAAGGCGCGCGGTCACAATTTCATCAAAAATCGGCCGTTTTCCTCTTTGCTCAAAAATGGTGCCAAACTGTTGCAAACTCTCCTCTGAATGGTTTGGTGGTGAAAACGGAAGGCTTTTGATCAAAGGCCAAGAAATCAGCCCTCGACTACTTCACCTGCGGAAAAAGATTTTTCTGAAAAATCCCTAAGGCGCGCGGTCACAATTTCATCAAAAATCGGCCGTTTTCCACTTTGCTCAAAAATGGTGCTAAACTGTTGGAAATTCTCCCCTGAAAGTTTTGGTGGTGGAAACGGAAGGCTTTTGACCATAGGAAAAGAAATCAGCCCTCAACTACATCACCTGCGGAAAAAGATTTTTCTGAAAAATCCCTAAGGCGCGCGGTCACAATTTCATCGAAAATCGGCCGTTTTCCACTTTGCTCAAAAATGGTGCCAAACTGTTGCAAACTCTCCCCTAAAAGTTTTGGCGGTGGAAACGGAAGCCTTTGACCATAGGAAAAGAAATCAGCCCTCGACTACTTCACCTGCGGAAAAGATTTTTCTGAAAAATCCCTAAGGCGCGCGGTCACAATTTCATCAAAAATCGGCCGTTTTCCTCTTTGCTCAAAAATGGTGCCAAACTGTTGCAAACTCTCCTCTGAATGGTTTGGTGGTGAAAACGGAAGGCTTTTGATCAAAGGCCAAGAAATCAGCCCTCAACTACTTCACCTTCGGAAAAGATTTTTCTGAAAAATCCCTAAGGCGCGCGGTCACAATTTCATCAAAAATCGGCCGTTTTCCAATTTGCTCAAAAATGGTGCCAAACTGTAGGAAATTCTCCCCTGAAAGTTTTGGTGGTGGAAACGGAAGGCTTTTGACCATAGGAAAAGAAATCAGCCCTCGACTACTTCCCCTGTGGAAAAAGATTTTTCTGAAAAATCCCTAAGGCGCGCGGTCACAATTTCTTCAAAAATCGGCCGTTTTCCACTTTGCTCAAATATGGTGCCAAACTGTTGCAAACTCTCCCCTGAAAGTTTTGGCGGTGGAAACGGAAGGCTTTTGACCATAGGAAAAGAAATCAGCCCTCGACTACTTCACCTGCGGAAAAAGATTTTTCTGAAAAATCCCTAAGGCGCGCGGTCACAATTTCATCAAAAATCGGCCGTTTTCCACTTTGCTCAAAAATGGTGCCAAACTGTTGCAAACTCTCCCCTGAAAGTTTTGGCGGTGGAAACGGAAGGCTTTTGATCATAGGAAAAGAAATCAGCCCTCGACTACTTCACCTGCGGAAAAAGATTTTTCTGAAAAATCCCTAATGCGCGCGGTCACAATTTCATCAAAAATCGGCCGTTTTCCACTTTGCTCAAAAATGGTGCCAAACTGTTGCAAACTCTCCCCTGAAAGTTTTGGCGGTGGAAACGGAAGGCTTCTAACCATAGGGAAGAAATGAGCCCACGACTACTTCACCTGCGGAAAAAGATTTTTCTGAAAAATTCCTAAGGCGCGCGGTCACAATTTCATCAAAAATCGGCCATTTTCCACTTTGCTCAAAAATGGTGCCAAACTGTTGCAAACTCTCCCCTGAATGCTTTGGCGGTGAAACGGAAGGCTTTTGACCATCGGAAAAGAAATCAGCCCTCGACTACTTCACCTGCCGAAAAAGATTTTTCTGAAAAATCCCTAAGGCGCGCGGTCACAATTTCATCAAAAATCGGCCGTTTTCCACTTTGCTCAAAAATGGTGCCAAACTGTTGGAAATTCTCCCCTAAAAGTTTTGGCGGTGGAAACAGAAGCCTTTGACCATAGGAAAAGAAATCAGCCCTCGACTACTTCACCTGCGGAAAAAGATTTTTCTGAAAAATCCCTAAGGCGCGCGGTCACAATTTCATCAAAAATCGGCCATTTTCCACTTTGCTCAAAAATGGTGCCAAACTGTTGCAAACTCTCCCCAGAATGGTTTGGTGGTGGAAACGGAAGGCTTTTGACCATAGGAAAAGAAATCAGCCCTCGACCTCTTCACCTGCGGAAAAAGATTTTTCTGAAAAATCCCTAAGGCGCGCGGTCACAATTTCATCAAAAATCGGCCGTTTTCCACTTTGCTCAAAAATGGTGCCAAACTGTTGCAAACTCTCCCCTGAATGCTTTGGCGGTGGAAACGGAAGGCTTTTGATGATCGGAAAAGAAATCAGCCCTCGACTACTTCACCTGCGGAAAAAGATTTTTCTGAAAAATCCCTAAGGCGCGCGGTCACAATTTCATAAAAAATCGGCCGTTTTCCACTTTGCTCAAAAATGGTGCCAAACTGTTGCAAACTCTCCCCTGAAAGTTTTGGCGGTGGAAACGGAAGGCTTTTGACCATAGGAAAAGAAATCAGCCCTCGACTACTTCACCTGCGGAAAAAGATTTTTCTGAAAAATCCCTAAGGCGCGCCGTCACAGTTGCAAACTCTACCCTGAAAGGTTTGGCTGTGGAAACGGAAGGCTTTTGACCATAGGAAAATAAATCAGCCCTCGACTACTTCACCTGCGGAAAAAGATTTTTCTGAAAAATCCCTAAGGCGCGCGGTCACAATTTCATCAAAAATCGGCCGTTTTCCACTTTGCTCAAAAATGGTGCCAAACTGTTGCAAACTCTCCCCTGAAAGTTTTGGCGTTGGAAACGGAAGGCTTTTGACGATAGGAAAAGAAATCAGCCCTCGACTACATCACCTGCGGAAAAAGATTTTTCTGAAAAATCCCTAAGGTGCGCGGTCACAATTTCATCAAAAATCGGCCGTTTTCCACTTTGCTCAAAAATGGTGCCAAACTGTTGCAAACTCTCCCCTGAAAGTTTTGGCATTGGAAACCGAAGGCTTTTGACCATAGGAAAAGAAATCAGCCCTCGACTACTTCACCTGTGGAAAAAGATTTTTCTGAAAAATCCCTAAGGCGCGCGGTCACAATTTCTTCAAAAATCGGCCGTTTTCCACTTTGCTCAAAAATGGTGCCAAACTGTTGCAAACTCTGCCCTGAATGTTTTGGTGGTGGAAACGGAAGGCTTTTGACCATAGGAAAAGAAATCAGCCCTCGACTACTTCACCTGCGGAAAAAGATTTTTCTGAAAAATCCCTAAGGCGCGCGGTCAGAATTTCATCGAAAATCGGCCGTTTTCCACTTTGCTCAAAAATGGTGCCAAACTGTTGCAAACTCTCCCCTAAAAGTTTTGGCGGTGGAAACGGAAGCCTTTGACCATAGGAAAAGAAATCAGCCCTCGACTACTTCACCTGCGGAAAAGATTTTTCTGAAAAATCCCTAAGGCGAGCGGTCACAATTTCATCAAAAATCGGCCGTTTTCCTCTTTGCTCAAAAATGGTGCCAAACTGTTGCAAACTCTCCTCTGAATGGTTTGGTGGTGAAAACGGAAGGCTTTTGACCATAGGAAAAGAAATCAGCCCTCAACTACTTCACCTGCGGAAAAAGATTTTTCTGAAAAATCCCTAAGGCGCGCGGTCACAATTTCATCGAAAATCGGCCGTTTTCCACTTTGCTCAAAAATGGTGCCAAACTGTTGGAAACTCTCCCCTAAAAGTTTTGGCGGTGGAAACGGAAGCCTTTGACCATAGGAAAAGAAATCAGCCCTCGACTACTTCACCTGCGGAAAAGATTTTTCTGAAAAATCCCTAAGGCGCGCGGTCACAATTTCATCAAAAATCGGCCGTTTTCCTCTTTGCTCAAAAATGGTGCCAAACTGTTGCAAACTCTCCTCTGAATGGTTTGGTGGTGAAAACGGAAGGCTTTTGATCAAAGGCCAAGAAATCAGCCCTCGACTACTTCACCTGCGGAAAAGATTTTTCTGAAAAATCCCTAAGGCGCGCGGTCACAATTTCATCAAAAATCGGCCGTTTTCCACTTTGCTCAAAAATGGTGCCAAACTGTTGGAAATTCTCCCCTGAAAGTTTTGGTGGTGGAAACGGAAGGCTTTTGACCATAGGAAAAGAAATCAGCCCTCGACTACTTCCCCTGTGGAAAAAGATTTTTCTGAAAAATCCCTAAGGCGCGCGGTCACAATTTCTTCAAAAATCGGCCGTTTTCCACTTTGCTCAAAAATGGTGCCAAACTGTTGCAAACTCTCCCCTGAAAGTTTTGGCGGTGGAAACGGAAGGCTTTTGACCATAGGAAAAGAAATCAGCCCTCGACTACTTCACCTGATGAAAAAGATTTTTCTGAAAAATCCCTAATGCGCGCGGTCACAATTTCATCAAAAATCGGCCGTTTTCCACTTTGCTCAAAAATGGTGCCAAACTGTTGCAAACTCTCCCCTGAAAGTTTTGGCGGTGGAAACGGAAGGCTTCTAACCATAGGGAAGAAATGAGCCCACGACTACTTCACCTGCGGAAAAAGATTTTTCTGAAAAATCCCTAAGGCGCGCGGTCACAATTTCATCAAAAATCGGCCATTTTCCACTTTGCTCAAAAATGGTGCCAAACTGTTGCAAACTCTCCCCTGAATGCTTTGGCGGTGAAACGGAAGGCTTTTGACCATCGGAAAAGAAATCAGCCCTCGACTACTTCACCTGCCGAAAAAGATTTTTCTGAAAAATCCCTAAGGCGCGCGATCACAATTTCATCAAAAATCGGCCGTTTTCCACTTTGCTCAAAAATGGTGCCAAACTGTTGCAAACTCTTCTCTGAATGGTTTGGTGGTGAAAATGGAAGGCTTTTGATCATAGGCCAAGAAATCAGCCCTCGACTACTTCACCTGCGGAAAAAGATTTTTCTGAAAAATCCCTAAGGCGCGCGGTCACAATTTCATCAAAAATCGGCCGTTTTCCACTTTGCTCAAAAATGGTGCCAAACTGTTGCAAACTCTCCCCTGAATGCTTTGGCGGTGGAAACGGAAGGCTTTTGACCATCGGAAAAGAAATCAGCCCTCGACTACTTCACCTGCGGAAAAAGATTTTTCTGAAAAATCCCTAAGGCGCGCGGTCACAATTTCATCAAAAATCGGCCGTTTTCCACTTTGCTCAAAAATGGTGCCAAACTGTTGCAAACTCTCCCCTGAAAGTTTTGGCGGTGGAAACGGAAGGCTTTTGACCATAGGAAAAGAAATCAGCCCTCGACTACTTCACCTGCGGAAAAAGATTTTTCTGAAAAATCCCTAAGGCGCGCCGTCACAGTTGCAAACTCTACCCTGAAAGGTTTGGCTGTGGAAACGGAAGGCTTTTGACCATAGGAAAATAAATCAGCCCTCGACTACTTCACCTGCGGAAAAAGATTTTTCTGAAAAATCCCTAAGGCGCGCGGTCACAATTTCATCAAAAATCGGCCGTTTTCCACTTTGCTCAAAAATGGTGCCAAACTGTTGCAAACTCTCCCCTGAAAGTTTTGGCGTTGGAAACGGAAGGCTTTTGATGATAGGAAAAGAAATCAGCCCTCGACTACTTCACCTGCGGAAAAAGATTTTTCTGAAAAATCCCTAAGGTGCACGGTCACAATTTCATCAAAAATCGGCCGTTTTCCACTTTGCTCAAAAATGGTGCCAAACTGTTGCAAACTCTCCCCTGAAAGTTTTGGCATTGGAAACGGAAGGCTTTTGACCATAGGAAAAGAAATCAGCCCTCGACTACTTCACCTGTGGAAAAAGATTTTTCTGAAAAATCCCTAAGGCGCGCGGTCACAATTTCTTCAAAAATCGGCCGTTTTCCACTTTGCTCAAAAATGGTGCCAAACTGTTGCAAACTCTGCCCTGAATGTTTTGGCGGTGGAAACGGAAGGCTTTTGACCATAGGAAAAGAAATCAGCCCTCGACTACTTCACCTGCGGAAAAAGATTTTTCTGAAAAATCCCTAAGGCGCGCGGTCACAATTTCATCAAAAATCGGCCGTTTTCCACTTTGCTCAAAAATGGTGCCAAACTGTTGCAAACTCTCCCCTGAAAGTTTTGGCGGTGGAAACGGAAGGCTTTTGACCATAGGAAAAGAAATCAGCCCTCGACTACTTCACCTGTGGAAAAAGATTTTTCTGAAAAATCCCTAAGGCGCGCGGTCACAATTTCTTCAAAAATCGGCCGTTTTCCACTTTGCTCAAAAATGGTGCCAAACTGTTGCAAACTCTGCCCTGAATGTTTTGGCGGTGGAAACGGAAGGCTTTTGACCATAGGAAAAGAAATCAGCCCTCGACTACTTCACCTGCAGAAAAAGATTTTTCTGAAAAATCCCTAAGGCGCGCGGTCACAATTTCATCAAAAATCGGCCGTTTTCCACTTTGCTCAAAAATGGTGCCAAACTGTTGCAAACTCTCCCCTGAAAGTTTTGGCGGTGGAAACGGAAGGCTTCTAACCATAGGGAAGAAATCAGCCCACGACTACTTCACCTGCGGAAAAAGATTTTTCTGAAAAATCCCTAAGGCGCGCGGTCACAATTTCATCAAAAATCAGCCATTTTCCACTTTGCTCAAAAATGGTGCCAAACTGTTGGGAACTCTCCCCTGAATGCTTTGGCGGTGGAAACGGAAGGCTTTTGACCATAGGCCAAGAAATCAGCCCTCGACTACTTCACCTGCGGAAAAAGATTTTTCTGAAAAATCCCTAAGGCGCGCGGTCACAATTTCATCGAAAATCGGCCGTTTTCCACTTTGCTCAAAAATGGTGCCAAACTGTTGCAAACTCTCCCCTAAAAGTTTTGGCGGTGGAAACGGAAGCCTTTGACCATAGGAAAAGAAATCAGCCCTCGACTACTTCACCTGCGGAAAAGATTTTTCTGAAAAATCCCTAAGGCGCGCGGTCACAATTTCATCAAAAATCGGCCGTTTTCCTCTTTGCTCAAAAATGGTGCCAAACTGTTGCAAACTCTCCCCTGAATGGTTTGGTGGTGAAAACGGAAGGCTTTTGATCAAAGGCCAAGAAATCAGCCCTCCACTACTTCACCTGCGGAAAAAGATTTTTCTGAAAAATCCCTAAGGCGCGCGGTCACAATTTCATCAAAAATCGGCCGTTTTCCACTTTGCTCAAAAATGGTGCCAAACTGTTGGAAATTCTCCCCTGAAAGTTTTGGTGGTGGAAACGGAAGGCTTTTGACCATAGGAAAAGAAATCAGCCCTCAACTACTTCACCTGCGGAAAAAGATTTTTCTGAAAAATCCCTAAGGCGCGCGGTCACAATTTCATCGAAAATCGGTCGTTTTCCACTTTGCTCAAAAATGGTGCCAAACTGTTGCAAACTCTGCCCTGAATGCTTTGGCGGTGGAAACGGAAGGCTTTTGACCATAGGCCAAGAAATCAGCCCTCGACTACTTCACCTGCGGAAAAAGATTTTTCTGAAAAATCCCTAAGGCGCGCGGTCACAATTTCATCGAAAATCGGCCGTTTTCCACTTTGCTCAAAAATGGTGCCAAACTGTTGGAAATTCTCCCCTGAAAGTTTTGGTGGTGGAAACGGAAGGCTTTTGACCATAGGAAAAGAAATCAGCCCTCAACTACTTCACCTGCGGAAAAAGATTTTTCTGAAAAATCCCTAAGGCGCGCGGTCACAATTTCATCGAAAATCGGTCGTTTTCCACTTTGCTCAAAAATGGTGCCAAACTGTTGCAAACTCTCCCGTAAAGGTTTTGGCGGTGGAAACGGAAGCCTTTGACCATAGGAAAAGAAATCAGCCCTCGACTACTTCACCTGCGGAAAAGATTTTTCTGAAAAATCCCTAAGGCGCGCGGTCACAATTTCATCAAAAATCGGCCGTTTTCCTCTTTGCTCAAAAATGGTGCCAAACTGTTGCAAACTCTCCTCTGAATGGTTTGGTGGTGAAAACGGAAGGCTTTTGATCAAAGGCCAAGAAATCAGCCCTCGACTACTTCACCTGCGGAAAAGATTTTTCTGAAAAATCCCTAAGGCGCGCGGTCACAATTTCATCAAAAATCGGCCGTTTTCCACTTTGCTCAAAAATGGTGCCAAACTGTTGGAAATTCTCCCCTGAAAGTTTTGGTGGTGGAAACGGAAGGCTTTTGACCATAGGAAAAGAAATCAGCCCTCGACTACTTCCCCTGTGGAAAAAGATTTTTCTGAAAAATCCCTAAGGCGCGCGGTCACAATTTCTTCAAAAATCGGCCGTTTTCCACTTTGCTCAAAAATGGTGCCAAACTGTTGCAAACTCTCCCCTGAAAGTTTTGGCGGTGGAAACGGAAGGCTTTTGACCATAGGAAAAGAAATCAGCCCTCGACTACTTCACCTGCGGAAAAAGATTTTTCTGAAAAATCCCTAAGGCGCGCGGTCACAATTTCATCAAAAATCGGCCGTTTTCCACTTTGCTCAAAAATGGTGCCAAACTGTTGCAAACTCTCCCCTGAAAGTTTTGGCGGTGGAAACGGAAGGCTTCTAACCATAGGGAAGAAATCAGCCCTCGACTACTTCAACTGCGGAAAAAGATTTTTCTGAAAAATCCCTAAGGCGCGCGGTCACAATTTCATCAAAAATCGGCCGTTTTCCACTTTGCTCAAAAATGGTGCCAAACTGTTGCAAACTCTCCCCTGAAAGTTTTGGCGGTGGAAACGGAAGGCTTCTAACCATAGGGAAGAAATGAGCCCACGACTACTTCAACTGCGGAAAAAGATTTTTCTGAAAAATCCCTAAGGCGCGCCGTCACAGTTGCAAACTCTACCCTGAAAGGTTTGGCTGTGGAAACGGAAGGCTTTTGACCATAGGAAAAGAAATCAGCCCTCGACTACTTCACCTGCGGAAAAAGATTTTTCTGAAAAATCCCTAAGGCGCGCGGTCACAATTTCATCAAAAATCGGCCGTTTTCCACTTTGCTCAAAAATGGTGCCAAACTGTTGCAAACTCTCCCCTGAAAGTTTTGGCGGTGGAAACGGAAGGCTTCTAACCATAGGGAAGAAATGAGCCCACGACTACTTCAACTGCGGAAAAAGATTTTTCTGAAAAATCCCTAAGGCGCGCGGTCACAATTTCATCAAAAATCGGCCATTTTCCACTTTGCTCAAAAATGGTGCCAAACTGTTGCAAACTCTCCCCTGAATGCTTTGGCGGTGAAACGGAAGGCTTTTGACCATCGGAAAAGAAATCAGCCCTCGACTATTTCACCTGCCGAAAAAGATTTTTCTGAAAAATCCCTAAGGCGCGCGGTCACAATTTCATCAAAAATCGGCCGTTTTCCACTTTGCTCAAAAATGGTGCCAAACTGTTGCAAACTCTTCTCTGAATGGTTTGGTGGTGAAAATGGAAGGCTTTTGATCATAGGCCAAGAAATGAGCCCTCGACTACTTCACCTGCGGAAAAAGATTTTTCTGAAAAATCCCTAAGGCGCGCGGTCACAATTTCATCAAAAATCGGCCGTTTTCCACTTTGCTCAAAAATGGTGCCAAACTGTTGCAAACTCTCCCCTGAAAGTTTTGGTGGTGGAAACGGAAGGCTTTTGACCATAGGAAAAGAAATCAGCCCTCGACTACTTCACCTGCGGAAAAAGATTTTTCTGAAAATTCCCTAAGGCGCGCGGTCACAATTTCATCAAAAATCGGCCGTTTTCCACTTTGCTCAAAAATGGTGCCAAACTGTTGCAAACTCTCCCCTGAATGCTTTGGCGGTGGAAACGGAAGGCTTTTGACCATCGGAAAAGAAATCAGCCCTCGACTACTTCACCTGCGGAAAAAGATTTTTCTGAAAAATCCCTAAGGCGCGCGGTCACAATTTCATAAAAAATCGGCCGTTTTCCACTTTGCTCAAAAATGGTGCCAAACTGTTGCAAACTCTCCCCCGAAAGTTTTGGCGGTGGAAACGGAAGGCTTTTGACCATAGGAAAAGAAATCAGCCCTCGACTACTTCACCTGCGGAAAAAGATTTTTCTGAAAAATCCCTAAGGCGCGCCGTCACAGTTGCAAACTCTACCCTGAAAGGTTTGGCTGTGGAAACGGAAGGCTTTTGACCATAGGAAAATAAATCAGCCCTCGACTACTTCACCTGCGGAAAAAGATTTTTCTGAAAAATCCCTAAGGCGCGCGGTCACAATTTCATCAAAAATCGGCCGTTTTCCACTTTGCTCAAAAATGGTGCCAAACTGTTGCAAACTCTCCCCTGAAAGTTTTGGCGTTGGAAACGGAAGGCTTTTGATGATAGGAAAAGAAATCAGCCCTCGACTACTTCACCTGCGGAAAAAGATTTTTCTGAAAAATCCCTAAGGTGCGCGGTCACAATTTCATCAAAAATCGGCCGTTTTCCACTTTGCTCAAAAATGGTGCCAAACTGTTGCAAACTCTCCCCTGAAAGTTTTGGCATTGGAAACGGAAGGCTATTGACCATAGGAAAAGAAATCAGCCCTCGACTACTTCACCTGTGGAAAAAGATTTTTCTGAAAAATCCCTAAGGCGCGCGGTCACAATTTCTTCAAAAATCGGCCGTTTTCCACTTTGCTCAAAAATGGTGCCAAACTGTTGCAAACTCTGCCCTGAATGTTTTGGCGGTGGAAACGGAAGGCTTTTGACCATAGGAAAAGAAATCAGCCCTCGACTACTTCACCTGCGGAAAAAGATTTTTCTGAAAAATCCCTAAGGCGCGCGGTCACAATTTCATCAAAAATCGGCCGTTTTCCACTTTGCTCAAAAATGGTGCCAAACTGTTGCAAACTCTCCCTTGAAAGTTTTGGCGGTGGAAACGGAAGGCTTCTAACCATAGGGAAGAAATCAGCCCACGACTACTTCACCTGCGGAAAAAGATTTTTCTGAAAAATCCCTAAGGCGCGCGGTCACAATTTCATCAAAAATCGGCCATTTTCCACTTTGCTCAAAAATGGTGCCAAACTGTTGCAAACTCTCCCCTGAATGCTTTGGCGGTGGAAACGGAAGGCTTTTGACCATAGGCCAAGAAATCAGCCCTCGACTACTTCACCTGCGGAAAAAGATTTTTCTGAAAAATCCCTAAGGCGCGCGGTCACAATTTCATCGAAAATCGGCCGTTTTCCACTTTGCTCAAAAATGGTGCCAAACTGTTGGAAATTCTCCCCTGAAAGTTTTGGTGGTGGAAACGGAAGGCTTTTGACCATAGGAAAAGAAATCAGCCCTCGACTACTTCCCCTGTGGAAAAAGATTTTTCTGAAAAATCCCTAAGGCGCGCGGTCACAATTTCTTCAAAAATCGGCCGTTTTCCACTTTGCTCAAAAATGGTGCCAAACTGTTGCAAACTCTCCCCTGAAAGTTTTGGCGGTGGAAACGGAAGGCTTTTGACCATAGGAAAAGAAATCAGCCCTCGACTACTTCACCTGCGGAAAAAGATTTTTCTGAAAAATCCCTAAGGCGCGCGGTCACAATTTCATCAAAAATCGGCCGTTTTCCACTTTGCTCAAAAATGGTGCCAAACTGTTGCAAACTCTCCCCTGAAAGTTTTGGCGGTGGAAACGGAAGGCTTTTGATCATAGGAAAAGAAATCAGCCCTCGACTACTTCACCTGCGGAAAAAGATTTTTCTGAAAAATCCCTAATGCGCGCGGTCACAATTTCATCAAAAATCGGCCGTTTTCAACTTTGCTCAAAAATGGTGCCAAACTGTTGCAAACTCTCCCCTGAAAGTTTTGGCGGTGGAAACGGAAGGCTTCTAACCATAGGGAAGAAATGAGCCCACGACTACTTCACCTGCGGAAAAAGATTTTTCTGAAAAATCCCTAAGGCGCGCGGTCACAATTTCATCAAAAATCGGCCATTTTCCACTTTGCTCAAAAATGGTGCCAAACTGTTGCAAACTCTCCCCTGAATGCTTTGGCGGTGAAACGGAAGGCTTTTGACCATCGGAAAAGAAATCAGCCCTCGACTACTTCACCTGCGGAAAAAGATTTTTCTGAAAAATCCCTAAGGCGCGCGGTCACAATTTCATCGAAAATCGGCCGTTTTCCACTTTGCTCAAAAATGGTGCCAAACTGTTGGAAATTCTCCCCTAAAAGTTTTGGCGGTGGAAACAGAAGCCTTTGACCATAGGAAAAGAAATCAGCCCTCGACTACTTCACCTGCGGAAAAAGATTTTTCTGAAAAATCCCTAAGGCGCGCGGTCACAATTTCATCAAAAATCGGCCGTTTTCCACTTTGCTCAAAAATGGTGCCAAACTGTTGCAAACTCTCCCCAGAATGGTTTGGTGGTGGAAACGGAAGGCTTTTGACCATAGGAAAAGAAATCAGCCCTCGACTTCTTCACCTGCGGAAAAAGATTTTTCTGAAAAATCCCTAAGGCGCGCGGTCACAATTTCATCAAAAATCGGCCGTTTTCCACTTTGCTCAAAAATGGTGCCAAACTGTTGCAAACTCTCCTCTGAATGGTTTGGTGGTGGAAACGGAAGGCTTTTGATCATAGGCCAAGAAATCAGCCCTCGACTACTTCACCTGCAGAAAAAGATTTTTCTGAAAATTCCCTAAGGCGCGCGGTCACAATTTCATCAAAAATCGGCCGTTTTCCACTTTGCTCAAAAATGGTGCCAAACTGTTGCAAACTCTCCCCTGAATGCTTTGGCGGTGGAAACGGAAGGCTTTTGACCATCGGAAAAGAAATCAGCCCTCGACTACTTCACCTGCGGAAAAAGATTTTTCTGAAAAATCCCTAAGGCGCGCGGTCACAATTTCATCAAAAATCGGCCGTTTTCCACTTTGCTCAAAAATGGTGCCAAACTGTTGCAAACTCTCCCCTGAAAGTTTTGGCGGTGGAAACGGAAGGCTTTTGACCATAGGAAAAGAAATCAGCCCTCGACTACTTCACCTGCGGAAAAAGATTTTTCTGAAAAATCCCTAAGGCGCGCCGTCACAGTTGCAAACTCTACCCTGAAAGGTTTGGCTGTGGAAACGGAAGGCTTTTGACCATAGGAAAATAAATCAGCCCTCGACTACTTCACCTGCGGAAAAAGATTTTTCTGAAAAATCCCTAAGGCGCGCGGTCACAATTTCATCAAAAATCGGCCGTTTTCCACTTTGCTCAAAAATGGTGCCAAACTGTTGCAAACTCTCCCCTGAAAGTTTTGGCGTTGAAAACGGAAGGCTTTTGATGATAGGAAAAGAAATCAGCCCTCGACTACTTCACCTGCGGAAAAAGATTTTTCTGAAAAATCCCTAAGGTGCGCGGTCACAATTTCATCAAAAATCGGCCGTTTTCCACTTTGCTCAAAAATGGTGCCAAACTGTTGCAAACTCTCCCCTGAAAGTTTTGGCGTTGGAAACGGAAGGCTTTTGACCATAGGAAAAGAAATCAGCCCTCGACTACTTCACCTGTGGAAAAAGATTTCTCTGAAAAATCCCTAAGGCGCGCGGTCACAATTTCTTCAAAAATCGGCCGTTTTCCACTTTGCTCAAAAATGGTGCCAAACTGTTGCAAACTCTGCCCTGAATGTTTTGGCGGTGGAAACGGAAGGCTTTTGACCATCGGAAAAGAAATCAGCCCTCGACTACTTCACCTGCGGAAAAAGATTTTTCTGAAAAATCCCTAAGGCGCGCGGTCACAATTTCATCAAAAATCGGCCGTTTTCCACTTTGCTCAAAAATGGTGCCAAACTGTTGCAAACTCTCCCCTGAAAGTTTTGGCGGTGGAAACGGAAGGCTTTTGACCATAGGAAAAGAAATCAGCCCTCAACTACTTCACCTGCGGAAAAAGATTTTTCTGAAAAATCCCTAAGGCGCGCGGTCACAATTTCATCGAAAATCGGCCGTTTTCCACTTTGCTCAAAAATGGTGCCAAACTGTTGCAAACTCTCCCCTAAAAGTTTTGGCGGTGGAAACGGAAGCCTTTGACCATAGGAAAAGAAATCAGCCCTCGACTACTTCACCTGCGGAAAAGATTTTTCTGAAAAATCCCTAAGGCGCGCGGTCACAATTTCATCAAAAATCGGCCGTTTTCCTCTTTGCTCAAAAATGGTGCCAAACTGTTGCAAACTCTCCTGTGAATGGTTTGGTGGTGAAAACGGAAGGCTTTTGATCAAAGGCCAAGAAATCAGCCCTCGACTACTTCACCTGCGGAAAAGATTTTTCTGAAAAATCCCTAAGGCGCGCGGTCACAATTTCATCAAAAATCGGCCGTTTTCCACTTTGCTCAAAAATGGTGCCAAACTGTTGCAAACTCTCCCCTGAAAGTTTTGGCGGTGGAAACGGAAGGCTTTTGACCATAGGAAAAGAAATCAGCCCTCGACTACTTCACCTGCGGAAAAAGATTTTTCTGAAAAATCCCTAATGCGCGCGGTCACAATTTCATCAAAAATCGGCCGTTTTCCACTTTGCTCAAAAATGGTGCCAAACTGTTGCAAACTCTCCCCTGAAAGTTTTGGCGGTGGAAACGGAAGGCTTCTAACCATAGGGAAGAAATGAGCCCACGACTACTTCACCTGCGGAAAAAGATTTTTCTGAAAAATCCCTAAGGCGCGCGGTCACAATTTCATCGAAAATCGGCCATTTTCCACTTTGCTCAAAAATGGTGCCAAACTGTTGCAAACTCTCCCCTGAATGCTTTGTCGGTGAAACGGAAGGCTTTTGACCATCGGAAAAGAAATCAGCCCTCGACTACTTCACCTGCCGAAAAAGATTTTTCTGAAAAATCCCTAAGGCGCGCGGTCACAATTTCATCAAAAATCGGCCGTTTTCCACTTTGCTCAAAAATGGTGCCAAACTGTTGCAAACTCTCCCCTGAAAGTTTTGGTGGTGGAAACGGAAGGCTTTTGACCATAGGAAAAGAAATCAGCCCTCGACTACTTCACCTGCGGAAAAAGATTTTTCTGAAAATTCCCTAAGGCGCGCGGTCACAATTTCATAAAAAATCGGCCGTTTTCCACTTTGCTCAAAAATGGTGCCAAACTGTTGCAAACTCTCCCCTGAAAGTTTTGGCGGTGGAAACGGAAGGCTTTTGATGATAGGAAAAGAAATCAGCCCTCGACTACTTCACCTGCGGAAAAAGATTTTTCTGAAAAATCCCTAAGGCGCGCCGTCACAGTTGCAAACTCTACCCTGAAAGGTTTGGCTGTGGAAACGGAAGGCTTTTGACCATAGGAAAATAAATCAGCCCTCGACTACTTCACCTGCGGAAAAAGATTTTTCTGAAAAATCCCTAAGGCGCGCGGTCACAATTTCATCAAAAATCGGCCGTTTTCCACTTTGCTCAAAAATGGTGCCAAACTGTTGCAAACTCTCCCCTGAAAGTTTTGGCGTTGGAAACGGAAGGCTTTTGATGATAGGAAAAGAAATCAGCCCTCGACTACTTCACCTGCGGAAAAAGATTTTTCTGAAAAATCCCTAAGGTGCGCGGTCACAATTTCATCAAAAATCGGCCGTTTTCCACTTTGCTCAAAAATGGTGCCAAACTGTTGCAAACTCTCCCCTGAAAGTTTTGGCATTGGAAACGGAAGGCTTTTGACCATAGGAAAAGAAATCAGCCCTCGACTACTTCACCTGTGGAAAAAGATTTTTCTGAAAAATCCCTAAGGCGCGCGGTCACAATTTCTTCAAAAATCGGCCGTTTTCCACTTTGCTCAAAAATGGTGCCAAACTGTTGCAAACTCTGCCCTGAATGTTTTGGCGGTGGAAACGGAAGGCTTTTGACCATAGGAAAAGAAATCAGCCCTCGACTACTTCACCTGCGGAAAAAGATTTTTCTGAAAATTCCCTAAGGCGCGCGGTCACAATTTCATCAAAAATTGGCCGTTTTCCACTTTGCTCAAAAATGGTGCCAAACTGTTGCAAACTCTCCCCTGAAAGTTTTGGCGGTGGAAACGGAAGGCTTTTGACCATAGGAAAAGAAATCAGCCCTCGACTACTTCACCTGTGGAAAAAGATTTTTCTGAAAAATCCCTAAGGCGCGCGGTCACAATTTCTTCAAAAATCGGCCGTTTTCCACTTTGCTCAAAAATGGTGCCAAACTGTTGCAAACTCTGCCCTGAATGTTTTGGCGGTGGAAACGGAAGGCTTTTGACCATAGGAAAAGAAATCAGCCCTCGACTACTTCACCTGCGGAAAAAGATTTTTCTGAAAAATCCCTAAGGCGCGCGGTCACAATTTCATCAAAAATCGGCCGTTTTCCACTTTGCTCAAAAATGGTGCCAAACTGTTGCAAACTCTCCCCTGAAAGTTTTGGCGGTGGAAACGGAAGGCTTCTAACCATAGGGAAGAAATCAGCCCACGACTACTTCACCTGCGGAAAAAGATTTTTCTGAAAAATCCCTAAGGCGCGCGGTCACAATTTCATCAAAAATCGGCCATTTTCCACTTTGCTCAAAAATGGTGCCAAACTGTTGCAAACTCTCCCCTAAAAGTTTTGGCGGTGGAAACGGAAGGCTTTTGACCATAGGCCAAGAAATCAGCCCTCGACTACTTCACCTGCGGAAAAAGATTTTTCTGAAAAATCCCTAAGGCGCGCGGTCACAATTTCATCAAAAATCGGCCGTTTTCCACTTTGCTCAAAAATGGTGCCAAACTGTTGCAAACTCTCCCCTGAAAGTTTTGGCGGTGGAAACGGAAGGCTTTTGACCATAGGAAAAGAAATCAGCCCTCGACTACTTCACCTGCGGAAAAAGATTTTTCTGAAAATTCCCTAAGGCGCGCGGTCACAATTTCATCAAAAATCGGCCGTTTTCCACTTTGCTCAAAAATGGTGCCAAACTGTTGCAAACTCTCCCCTGAAAGTTTTGGCGGTGGAAACGGAAGGCTTTTGACCATAGGAAAAGAAATCAGCCCTCGACTACTTCACCTGTGGAAAAAGATTTTTCTGAAAAATCCCTAAGGCGCGCGGTCACAATTTCTTCAAAAATCGGCCGTTTTCCACTTTGCTCAAAAATGGTGCCAAACTGTTGCAAACTCTGCCCTGAATGTTTTGGCGGTGGAAACGGAAGGCTTTTGACCATAGGAAAAGAAATCAGCCCTCGACTACTTCACCTGCGGAAAAAGATTTTTCTGAAAAATCCCTAAGGCGCGCGGTTACAATTTCATCAAAAATCGGCCGTTTTCCACTTTGCTCAAAAATGGTGCCAAACTGTTGCAAACTCTCCCCTGAAAGTTTTGGCGGTGGAAACGGAAGGCTTCTAACCATAGGGAAGAAATCAGCCCACGACTACTTCACCTGCGGAAAAAGATTTTTCTGAAAAATCCCTAAGGCGCGCGGTCACAATTTCATCAAAAATCGGCCATTTTCCACTTTGCTCAAAAATGGTGCCAAACTGTTGCAAACTCTCCTGAATGCTTTGGCGGTGGAAACGGAAGGCTTTTGACCATAGGCCAAGAAATCAGCCCTCGACTACTTCACCTGCGGAAAAAGATTTTTCTGAAAAATCCCTAAGGCGCGCGGTCACAATTTCATCGAAAATCGGCCGTTTTCCACTTTGCTCAAAAATGGTGCCAAACTGTTGCAAACTCTCCCCTGAATGGTTTGGTGGTGAAAACGGAAGGCTTTTGATCAAAGGCCAAGAAATCAGCCCTCGACTACTTCACCTGCGGAAAAAGATTTTTCTGAAAAATCCCTAAGGCGCGCGGTCACAATTTCATCAAAAATCGGCCGTTTTCCACTTTGCTCAAAAATGGTGCCAAACTGTTGGAAATTCTCCCCTGAAAGTTTTGGTGGTGGAAACGGAAGGCTTTTGACCATAGGAAAAGAAATCAGCCCTCAACTACTTCACCTGCGGAAAAAGATTTTTCTGAAAAATCCCTAAGGCGCGCGGTCACAATTTCATCGAAAATCGGTCGTTTTCCACTTTGCTCAAAAATGGTGCCAAACTGTTGCAAACTCTCCCCTAAAAGTTTTGGCGGTGGAAACGGAAGCCTTTGACCATAGGAAAAGAAATCAGCCCTCGACTACTTCACCTGTGGAAAAAGATTTTTCTGAAAAATCCCTAAGGCGCGCGGTCACAATTTCTTCAAAAATCGGCCGTTTTCCACTTTGCTCAAAAATGGTGCCAAACTGTTGCAAACTCTGCCCTGAATGCTTTGGCGGTGGAAACGGAAGGCTTTTGACCATAGGCCAAGAAATCAGCCCTCGACTACTTCACCTGCGGAAAAAGATTTTTCTGAAAAATCCCTAAGGCGCGCGGTCACAATTTCATCGAAAATCGGCCGTTTTCCACTTTGCTCAAAAATGGTGCCAAACTGTTGCAAACTCTCCCCTAAAAGTTTTGGCGGTGGAAACGGAAGCCTTTGACCATAGGAAAAGAAATCAGCCCTCGACTACTTCACCTGCGGAAAAGATTTTTCTGAAAAATCCCTAAGGCGCGCGGTCACAATTTCATCAAAAATCGGCCGTTTTCCTCTTTGCTCAAAAATGGTGCCAAACTGTTGCAAACTCTCCTCTGAATGGTTTGGTGGTGAAAACGGAAGGCTTTTGATCAAAGGCCAAGAAATCAGCCCTCGACTACTTCACCTGCGGAAAAAGATTTTTCTGAAAAATCCCTAAGGCGCGCGGTCACAATTTCATCAAAAATCGGCCGTTTTCCACTTTGCTCAAAAATGGTGCCAAACTGTTGGAAATTCTCCCCTGAAAGTTTTGGTGGTGGAAACGGAAGGCTTTTGACCATAGGAAAAGAAATCAGCCCTCAACTACTTCACCTGCGGAAAAAGATTTTTCTGAAAAATCCCTAAGGCGCGCGGTCACAATTTCATCAAAAATCGGCCGTTTTCCACTTTGCTCAAAAATGGTGCCAAACTGTTGCAAACTCTCCCCTAAAAGTTTTGGCGGTGGAAACGGAAGCCTTTGACCATAGGAAAAGAAATCAGCCCTCGACTACTTCACCTGCGGAAAAGATTTTTCTGAAAAATCCCTAAGGCGCGCGGTCACAATTTCATCAAAAATCGGCCGTTTTCCTCTTTGCTCAAAAATGGTGCCAAACTGTTGCAAACTCTCCTCTGAATGGTTTGGTGGTGAAAACGGAAGGCTTTTGATCAAAGGCCAAGAAATCAGCCCTCGACTACTTCACCTGCGGAAAAGATTTTTCTGAAAAATCCCTAAGGCGCGCGGTCACAATTTCATCAAAAATCGGCCGTTTTCCACTTTGCTCAAAAATGGTGCCAAACTGTTGGAAATTCTCCCCTGAAAGTTTTGGTGGTGGAAACGGAAGGCTTTTGACCATAGGAAAAGAAATCAGCCCTCGACTACTTCCCCTGTGGAAAAAGATTTTTCTGAAAAATCCCTAAGGCGCGCGGTCACAATTTCTTCAAAAATCGGCCGTTTTCCACTTTGCTCAAAAATGGTGCCAAACTGTTGCAAACTCTCCCCTGAAAGTTTTGGCGGTGGAAACGGAAGGCTTTTGACCATCGGAAAAGAAATCAGTCCTCGACTACTTCACCTGCGGAAAAAGATTTTTCTGAAAAATCCCTAAGGCGCGCGGTCAAAATTTCATCAAAAATCGGCCGTTTTCCACTTTGCTCAAAAATGGTGCCAAACTGTTGCAAACTCTCCCCTGAAAGTTTTGGCGGTGGAAACGGAAGGCTTTTGATCATAGGAAAAGAAATCAGCCCTCGACTACTTCACCTGCGGAAAAAGATTTTTCTGAAAAATCCCTAATGCGCGCGGTCACAATTTCATCAAAAATCGGCCGTTTTCCACTTTGCTCAAAAATGGTGCCAAACTGTTGCAAACTCTCCCCTGAAAGTTTTGGCGGTGGAAACGGAAGGCTTCTAACCATAGGGAAGAAATGAGCCCACGACTACTTCAACTGCGGAAAAAGATTTTTCTGAAAAATCCCTAAGGCGCGCGGTCACAATTTCATCAAAAATCGGCCATTTTCCACTTTGCTCAAAAATGGTGCCAAACTGTTGCAAACTCTCCCCTGAATGCTTTGGCGGTGAAACGGAAGGCTTTTGACCATCGGAAAAGAAATCAGCCCTCGACTACTTCACCTGCCGAAAAAGATTTTTCTGAAAAATCCCTAAGGCGCGCGGTCACAATTTCATCAAAAATCGGCCGTTTTCCACTTTGCTCAAAAATGGTGCCAAACTGTTGCAAACTCTTCTCTGAATGGTTTGGTGGTGAAAATGGAAGGCTTTTGATCATAGGCCAAGAAATCAGCCCTCGACTACTTCACCTGCGGAAAAAGATTTTTCTGAAAAATCCCTAAGGCGCGCGGTCACAATTTCATCAAAAATCGGCCATTTTCCACTTTGCTCAAAAATGGTGCCAAACTGTTGCAAACTCTCCCCTGAATGCTTTGGCGGTGAAACGGAAGGCTTTTGACCATCGGAAAAGAAATCAGCCCTCGACTACTTCACCTGCCGAAAAAGATTTTTCTGAAGAATCCCTAAGGCGCGCGGTCACAATTTCATCAAAAATCGGCCGTTTTCCACTTTGCTCAAAAATGGTGCCAAACTGTTGCAAACTCTCCCCTGAAAGTTTTGGCGGTGGAAACGGAAGGCTTTTGACCATAGGAAAAGAAATCAGCCCTCGAATACTTCACCTGCGGAAAAAGATTTTTCTGAAAAATCCCTAAGGCGCGCCGTCACAGTTGCAAACTCTACCCTGAAAGGTTTGGCTGTGGAAACGGAAGGCTTTTGACCATAGGAAAATAAATCAGCCCTCGACTACTTCACCTGCGGAAAAAGATTTTTCTGAAAAATCCCTAAGGCGCGCGGTCACAATTTCATCAAAAATCGGCCGTTTTCCACTTTGCTCAAAAATGGTGCCAAACTGTTGCAAACTCTCCCCTGAAAGTTTTGGCGTTGGAAACGGAAGGCTTTTGATGATAGGAAAAGAAATCAGCCCTCGACTACTTCACCTGCGGAAAAAGATTTTTCTGAAAAATCCCTAAGGTGCGCGGTCACAATTTCATCAAATATCGGCCGTTTTCCACTTTGCTCAAAAATGGTGCCAAACTGTTGCAAACTCTCCCCTGAAAGTTTTGGCATTGGAAACGGAAGGCTATTGACCATAGGAAAAGAAATCAGCCCTCGACTACTTCACCTGTGGAAAAAGATTTTTCTGAAAAATCCCTAAGGCGCGCGGTCACAATTTCTTCAAAAATCGGCCGTTTTCCACTTTGCTCAAAAATGGTGCCAAACTGTTGCAAACTAAGCCCTGAATGTTTTGGCGGTGGAAACGGAAGGCTTTTGACCATAGGAAAAGAAATCAGCCCTCGACTACTTCACCTGCGGAAAAAGATTTTTCTGAAAAATCCCTAAGGCGCGCGGTCACAATTTCATCAAAAATCGGCCATTTTCCACTTTGCTCAAAAATGGTGCCAAACTGTTGCAAACTCTCCCCTGAATGCTTTGGCGGTGGAAACGGAAGGCTTTTGACCATAGGCCAAGAAATCAGCCCTCGACTACTTCACCTGCGGAAAAAGATTTTTCTGAAAAATCCCTAAGGCGCGCGGTCACAATTTCATCGAAAATCGGCCGTTTTCCACTTTGCTCAAAAATGGTGCCAAACTGTTGCAAACTCTCCCCTAAAAGTTTTGGCGGTGGAAACGGAAGCCTTTGACCATAGGAAAAGAAATCAGCCCTCGACTACTTCACCTGCGGAAAAGATTTTTCTGAAAAATCCCTAAGGCGCGCGGTCACAATTTCATCAAAAATCGGCCGTTTTCCTCTTTGCTCAAAAATGGTGCCAAACTGTTGCAAACTCTCCTCTGAATGGTTTGGTGGTGAAAACGGAAGGCTTTTGATCAAAGGCCAAGAAATCAGCCCTCGACTACTTCACCTGCGGAAAAGATTTTTCTGAAAAATCCCTAAGGCGCGCGGTCACAATTTCATCAAAAATCGGCCGTTTTCCACTTTGCTCAAAAATGGTGCCAAACTGTTGGAAATTCTCCCCTGAAAGTTTTGGTGGTGGAAACGGAAGGCTTTTGACCATAGGAAAAGTAATCAGCCCTCGACTACTTCCCCTGTGGAAAAAGATTTTTCTGAAAAATCCCTAAGGCGCGCGGTCACAATTTCTTCAAAAATCGGCCGTTTTCCACTTTGCTCAAAAATGGTGCCAAACTGTTGCAAACTCTCCCCTGAAAGTTTTGGCGGTGGAAACGGAAGGCTTTTGACCATAGGAAAAGAAATCAGCCCTCGACTACTTCACCTGCGGAAAAAGATTTTTCTGAAAAATCCCTAAGGCGCGCGGTCACAATTTCATCAAAAATCGGCCGTTTTCCACTTTGCTCAAAAATGGTGCCAAACTGTTGCAAACTCTCCCCTGAAAGTTTTGGCGGTGGAAACGGAAGGCTTTTGACCATAGGAAAAGAAATCAGCCCTCGACTACTTCACCTGCGGAAAAAGATTTTTCTGAAAAATCCCTAAGGCGCGCGGTCACAATTTCATCAAAAATCGGCCGTTTTCCACTTTGCTCAAAAATGGTGCCAAACTGTTGCAAACTCTCCCCTGAAAGTTTTGGCGTTGGAAACGGAAGGCTTTTGATGATAGGAAAAGAAATCAGCCCTCGACTACTTCACCTGCGGAAAAAGATTTTTCTGAAAAATCCCTAAGGTGCGCGGTCACAATTTCATCAAAAATCGGCCGTTTTCCACTTTGCTCAAAAATGGTGCCAAACTGTTGCAAACTCTCCCCTGAAAGTTTTGGCATTGGAAACGGAAGGCTATTGACCATAGGAAAAGAAATCAGCCCTCGACTACTTCACCTGTGGAGAAAGATTTTTCTGAAAAATCCCTAAGGCGCGCGGTCACAATTTCTTCAAAAATCGGCCGTTTTCCACTTTGCTCAAAAATGGTGCCAAACTGTTGCAAACTAAGCCCTGAATGTTTTGGCGGTGGAAACGGAAGGCTTTTGACCATAGGAAAAGAAATCAGCCCTCGACTACTTCACCTGCGGAAAAAGATTTTTCTGAAAAATCCCTAAGGCGCGCGGTCACAATTTCATCAAAAATCGGCCATTTTCCACTTTGCTCAAAAATGGTGCCAAACTGTTGCAAACTCTCCCCTGAATGCTTTGGCGGTGGAAACGGAAGGCTTTTGACCATAGGCCAAGAAATCAGCCCTCGACTACTTCACCTGCGGAAAAAGATTTTTCTGAAAAATCCCTAAGGCGCGCGGTCACAATTTCATCGAAAATCGGCCGTTTTCCACTTTGCTCAAAAATGGTGCCAAACTGTTGCAAACTCTCCCCTAAAAGTTTTGGCGGTGGAAACGGAAGCCTTTGACCATAGGAAAAGAAATCAGCCCTCGACTACTTCACCTGCGGAAAAGATTTTTCTGAAAAATCCCTAAGGCGCGCGGTCACAATTTCATCAAAAATCGGCCGTTTTCCTCTTTGCTCAAAAATGGTGCCAAACTGTTGCAAACTCTCCTCTGAATGGTTTGGTGGTGAAAACGGAAGGCTTTTGATCAAAGGCCAAGAAATCAGCCCTCGACTACTTCACCTGCGGAAAAGATTTTTCTGAAAAATCCCTAAGGCGCGCGGTCACAATTTCATCAAAAATCGGCCGTTTTCCACTTTGCTCAAAAATGGTGCCAAACTGTTGGAAATTCTCCCCTGAAAGTTTTGGTGGTGGAAACGGAAGGCTTTTGACCATAGGAAAAGTAATCAGCCCTCGACTACTTCCCCTGTGGAAAAAGATTTTTCTGAAAAATCCCTAAGGCGCGCGGTCACAATTTCTTCAAAAATCGGCCGTTTTCCACTTTGCTCAAAAATGGTGCCAAACTGTTGCAAACTCTCCCCTGAAAGTTTTGGCGGTGGAAACGGAAGGCTTTTGACCATAGGAAAAGAAATCAGCCCTCGACTACTTCACCTGCGGAAAAAGATTTTTCTGACAAATCCCTAAGGCGCGCGGTCACAATTTCATCAAAAATCGGCCGTTTTCCACTTTGCTCAAAAATGGTGCCAAACTGTTGCAAACTCTCCCCTGAAAGTTTTGGCGGTGGAAACGGAAGGCTTTTGATCATAGGAAAAGAAATCAGCCCTCGACTACTTCACCTGCGGAAAAAGATTTTTCTGAAAAATCCCTAATGCGCGCGGTCACAATTTCATCAAAAATCGGCCGTTTTCCACTTTGCTCAAAAATGGTGCCAAACTGTTGCAAACTCTCCCCTGAAAGTTTTGGCGGTGGAAACGGAAGGCTTCTAACCATAGGGAAGAAATGAGCCCACGACTACTTCACCTGCGGAAAAAGATTTTTCTGAAAAATCCCTAAGGCGCGCGGTCACAATTTCATCAAAAATCGGCCATTTTCCACTTTGCTCAAAAATGGTGCCAAACTGTTGCAAACTCTCCCCTGAATGCTTTGGCGGTGAAACGGAAGGCTTTTGACCATCGGAAAAGAAATCAGCCCTCGACTACTTCACCTGCGGAAAAAGATTTTTCTGAAAAATCCCTAAGGCGCGCGGTCACAATTTCATCGAAAATCGGCCGTTTTCCACTTTGCTCAAAAATGGTGCCAAACTGTTGGAAATTCTCCCCTAAAAGTTTTGGCGGTGGAAACAGAAGCCTTTGACCATAGGAAAAGAAATCAGCCCTCGACTACTTCACCTGCGGAAAAAGATTTTTCTGAAAAATCCCTAAGGCGCGCGGTCACAATTTCATCAAAAATCGGCCATTTTCCACTTTGCTCAAAAATGGTGCCAAACTGTTGCAAACTCTCCCCAGAATGGTTTGGTGGTGGAAACGGAAGGCTTTTGACCATAGGAAAAGAAATCAGCCCTCGACCTCTTCACCTGCGGAAAAAGATTTTTCTGAAAAATCCCTAAGGCGCGCGGTCACAATTTCATCAAAAATCGGCCGTTTTCCACTTTGCTCAAAAATGGTGCCAAACTGTTGCAAACTCTCCTCTGAATGGTTTGGTGGTGGAAACGGAAGGCTTTTGACCATAGGAAAAGAAATCAGCCCTCGACTACTTCACCTGCAGAAAAAGATTTTTCTGAAAAATCCCTAAGGCGCGCGGTCACAATTTCATCAAAAATCGGCCGTTTTCCACTTTGCTCAAAAATGGTGCCAAACTGTTGCAAACTCTCCCCTGAAGGTTTTGGTGGTGGAAACGGAAGGCTTTTGACCATAGGAAAAGAAATCAGCCCTCGACTACTTCACCTGCCGAAAAAGATTTTTCTGAAAAATCCCTAAGGTGCGCGGTCACAATTTCATCAAAAATCGGCCGTTTTCCACTTTGCTCAAAAATGGTGCCAAACTGTTGCAAACTCTCCCCTGAATGGTTTGGCGGTGGAAATGGAAGGCTTTTGACCATAGGAAAAGAAATCAGCCCTCGACTACTTCACCTGCGGAAAAAGATTTTTCTGAAAAATCCCTAATGCGCGCGGTCACAATTTCATCAAAAATCGGCCGTTTTCCACTTTGCTCAAAAATGGTGCCAAACTGTTGCAAACTCTCCCCTGAAGGTTTTGGTGGTGGAAACGGAAGGCTTTTGACCATAGGAAAAGAAATCAGCCCTCGACTACTTCACCTGCGGAAAAAGATTTTTCTGAAAAATCCCTAAGGCGCGCGGTCACAATTTCATCAAAAATCGGCCGTTTTCCACTTTGCTCAAAAATGGTGCCAAACTGTTGGAAACTCTCCCCTGAATGGTTTGGCGGTGAAAACGGAAGGCTTTTGATCATAGGCCAAAAAAACAGCCCTCGACTACTTCACCTGCGGAAAAAGATTTTTCTGAAAAATCCCTAAGGCGCGCGGTCACAATTTCATCGAAAATCGGCCGTTTTCCACTTTGCTCAAAAATGGTGCCAAACTGTTGGAAATTCTCCCCTAAAAGTTTTGGCGGTGGAAACAGAAGCCTTTGACCATAGGAAAAGAAATCAGCCCTCGACTACTTCACCTGCGGAAAAAGATTTTTCTGAAAAATCCCTAAGGCGCGCGGTCACAATTTCATCAAAAATCGGCCATTTTCCACTTTGCTCAAAAATGGTGCCAAACTGTTGCAAACTCTCCCCAGAATGGTTTGGTGGTGGAAACGGAAGGCTTTTGACCATAGGAAAAGAAATCAGCCCTCGACCTCTTCACCTGCGGAAAAAGATTTTTCTGAAAAATCCCTAAGGCGCGCGGTCACAATTTCATCAAAAATCGGCCGTTTTCCACTTTGCTCAAAAATGGTGCCAAACTGTTGCAAACTCTCCTCTGAATGGTTTGGTGGTGGAAACGGAAGGCTTTTGATCATAGGCCAAAAAAACAGCCCTCGACTACTTCACCTGCGGAAAAGATTTTTCTGAAAAATCCCTAAGGCGCGCGGTCACAATTTCATCAAAAATCGGCCGTTTTCCACTTTGCTCAAAAATGGTGCCAAACTGTTGCAAACTCTCCCCTGAAAGTTTTGGCGGTGGAAACGGAAGGCTTCTAACCATAGGGAAGAAATGAGCCCACGACTACTTCACCTGCGGAAAAAGATTTTTCTGAAAAATCCCTAAGGCGCGCGGTCACAATTTCATCAAAAATCGGCCATTTTCCACTTTGCTCAAAAATGGTGCCAAACTGTTGCAAACTCTCCCCTGAATGCTTTGGCGGTGAAACGGAAGGCTTTTGACCATCGGAAAAGAAATCAGCCCTCGACTACTTCACCTGCGGAAAAAGATTTTTCTGAAAAATCCCTAAGGCGCGCGGTCACAATTTCATCGAAAATCGGCCGTTTTCCACTTTGCTCAAAAATGGTGCCAAACTGTTGGAAATTCTCCCCTAAAAGTTTTGGCGGTGGAAACAGAAGCCTTTGACCATAGGAAAAGAAATCAGCCCTCGACTACTTCACCTGCGGAAAAAAGATTTTTCTGAAAAATCCCTAAGGCGCGCGGTCACAATTTCATCAAAAATCGGCCGTTTTCCACTTTGCTCAAAAATGGTGCCAAACTGTTGCAAACTCTCCCCTGAATGGTTCGGTGGTGGAAACGGAAGGCTTTTGACCATAGGAAAAGAAATCAGCCCTCGACTACTTCACCTGCAGAAAAAGATTTTTCTGAAAAATCCCTAAGGCGCGCCGTCACAATTTCATCAAAAATCGGCCGTTTTCCACTTTGCTCAAAAATGGTGCCAAACTGTTGCAAACTCTCCCCTGAAGGTTTTGGTGGTGGAAACGGAAGGCTTTTGACCATAGGAAAAGAAATCAGCCCTCGACTACTTCACCTGCCGAAAAAGATTTTTCTGAAAAATCCCTAAGGTGCGCGGTCACAATTTCATCAAAAATCGGCCGTTTTCCACTTTGCTCAAAAATGGTGCCAAACTGTTGCAAACTCTCCCCTGAATGGTTTGGCGGTGGAAATGGAAGGCTTTTGACCATAGGAAAAGAAATCAGCCCTCGACTACTTCACCTGCGGAAAAAGATTTTTCTGAAAAATCCCTAAGGCGCGCGGTCACAATTTCATCGAAAATCGGCCGTTTTCCACTTTGCTCAAAAATGGTGCCAAACTGTTGCAAACTCTCCCCTGAATGGTTTGGCGGTGGAAACGGAAGGATTTTGACCATAGGAAAAGAAATCAGCCCTCGACTACTTCACCTGCGGAAAAAGATTTTTCTGAAAAATCCCTAAGGCGCGCGGTCACAATTTCATCAAAAATCGGCCGTTTTCCACTTTGCTCAAAAATGGTGCCAAACTGTTGGAAACTCTCCCCTGAATGGTTTGGCGGTGAAAACGGAAGGCTTTTGATCATAGGCCAAAAAAACAGCCCTCGACTACTTCACCTGCGGAAAAAGATTTTTCTGAAAAATCCCTAAGGCGCGCGGTCACAATTTCATCAAAAATCGGCCGTTTTCCACTTTGCTCAAAAATGGTGCCAAACTGTTGCAAACTCTCCCCTGAAAGTTTTGGCGGTGGAAACGGAAGGCTTTTGATCATAGGCCAAGAAATCAGCCCTGGACTACTTCACCTGCGGAAAAAGATTTTTCTGAAAAATCCCTAAGGCGCGCGGTCACAATTTCATCAAAAATCGGCCGTTTTCCACTTTGCTCAAAAATGGTGCCAAACTGTTGCAAACTCTCCCCTGAAAGGTTTGGCGGTGGAAACGGAAGGCTTTTGACCATAGGAAAAGAAATCAGCCCTCGACTACTTCACCTGCGGAAAAAGATTTTTCTGAAAAATCCCTAAGGCGCGCGGTCACAATTTCATCAAAAATCGGCCGTTTTCCACTTTGCTCAAAAATGGTGCCAAACTGTTGCAAACTCTCCCCTGAAAGTTTTGGCGGTGGAAACGGAAGGATTTTGACCATCGGAAAAGAAATCAGCCCTCGACTACTTCAACTGCGGAAAAAGATTTTTCTGAAAAATCCCTAAGGCGCGCGGTCACAATTTCATCAAAAATCGGCTGTTTTCCACTTTGCTCAAAAATGGTGCCAAACTGTTGCAAACTCTCCCCTGAAAGCTTTGGCGGTGGAAACGGAATGCTTTTGACCATAGGCCAAGAAATCAGCCCTCAACTACTTCACCTGCGGAAATAGATTTTTCTGAAAAATCCCTAAGGCGCGCGGTCACAATTTCATCAAAAATCGGCCGTTTTCCACTTTGCTCAAAAATGGTGCCAAACTGTTGTAACTCTCCCCTGAAAGGTTTGGCGGTGAAAACTGAAGGCTTTTGATCATAGGAAAAGAAATCAGCCCTCGACTACTTCACCTGCGGAAAAAGATTTTTCTGAAAAATCCCTAAGGCGCGCGGTCACAATTTCATCAAAAATCGGCCGTTTTCCACTTTGCTCAAAAATGGTGCCAAACTGTTGCAAACTCTCCCCTGAAAGGTTTGGTGGTGGAAACGGATGGCTTTTGACCATAGGAAAAGAAATCAGCCTTCAACTACTTCACCTGTGGAAAAAGATTTTTCTGAAAAATCCCTAAGGCGCGCGGTCACAATTACATCAAAAATCGGCCATTTTCCACTTTGCTCAAAAATGGTGCCAAACTGTTGGAAACTCTCCCCTGAAAGTTTTGGTGGTGGAAATGGAAGGCTTTTGACCATAGGAAAAGAAATCAGCCCTCGACTACTTCAACTGCGGAAAAAGATTTTTCTGAAAAATCCCTAAGGCGCGCGGTCACAATTTCATCAAAAATCGGCCGTTTTCCACTTTGCTCAAAAATGGTGCCAAACTGTTGCAAACTCTCCCCTGAAAGGTTTGGCAGTGGAAACGGAAGGCTTTTGACCATAGGAAAAGAAATCAGCCCTCGACTACTTCACCTGTGGAAAAAGATTTTTCTGAAAAATCCCTAAGGCGCGCGGTCACAATTTCATCAAAAATCGGCCGTTTTCCACTTTGCTCAAAAATGGTGCCAAACTGTTGCAAACTGTCCCCTGAAAGTTTTGGCGGTGGAAACGGAAGGCTTTTGACCATCGGAAAAGAAATCAGCCCTCGACTACTTCAACTGTGGAAAAAGATTTTTCTGAAAAATCCCTAAGGCGCGCGGTCACAATTTCATCAAAAATCGGCCGTTTTCCACTTTGCTCAAAAATGGTGCCAAACTGTTGCAAACTCTCCCCTGAATGCTTTGGCGGTGGAAACGGAAGGCTTTTGACCATAGGCCAAGAAATCAGCCCTCAACTACTTCACCTGCGGAAAAAGATTTTTCTGAAAAATCCCTAAGGCGCGCGGTCACAATTTCATCAAAAATCGGCCGTTTTCCACTTTGCTCAAAAATGGTGCCAAACTGTTGCAAACTCTCCCCTGAAAGGTTTGGCGGTGGAAACGGAAGGCTTTTGATCATAGGCCAAGAAATCAGCCCTCGACTACTTCACCTGCGGAAAAAGATTTTTCTGAAAAATCCCTAAGGCGCGCGGTCACAATTTCATCAAAAATCGGCCATTTTCCACTTTCCTCTAAAATGGTGCCAAACTGTTGCAAACTCTCCCCTGAAAGTTTTGGCGGTGGAAACGGAAGGCTTCTAACCATAGGGAAGAAATCAGCCCACGACTACTTCCCCTGTGGAAAAAGATTTTTCTGAAAAATCCCTAAGGCGCGCGGTCAGAATTTCATCAAAAATCGGCCGTTTTCCACTTTGCTCAAAAATGGTGCCAAACTGTTGCAAACTCTCCCCTGAAAGTTTTGGCGTTGGAAACGGAAGGCTTTTGACCATAGGAAAAGAAATCAGCCCTCGACTACTTCAACTGCGGAAAAAGATTTTTCTGAAAAATCCCTAAGGCGCGCGGTCACAATTTCATCAAAAATCGGCCGTTTTCCACTTTGCTCAAAAATGGTGCCAAACTGTTGCAAACTCTCCCCTGAAAGGTTTGGCAGTGGAAACGGAAGGCTTTTGACCATAGGAAAAGAAATCAGCCCTCGACTACTTCACCTGTGGAAAAAGATTTTTCTGAAAAATCCCTAAGGCGCGCGGTCACAATTTCATCAAAAATCGGCCGTTTTCCACTTTGCTCAAAAATGGTGCCAAACTGTTGCAAACTGTCCCCTGAAAGTTTTGGCGGTGGAAACGGAAGGCTTTTGACCATCGGAAAAGAAATCAGCCCTCGACTACTTCAACTGTGGAAAAAGATTTTTCTGAAAAATCCCTAAGGCGCGCGGTCACAATTTCATCAAAAATCGGCCGTTTTCCACTTTGCTCAAAAATGGTGCCAAACTGTTGCAAACTCTCCCCTGAATGCTTTGGCGGTGGAAACGGAAGGCTTTTGACCATAGGCCAAGAAATCAGCCCTCAACTACTTCACCTGCGGAAAAAGATTTTTCTGAAAAATCCCTAAGGCGCGCGGTCACAATTTCATCAAAAATCGGCCGTTTTCCACTTTGCTCAAAAATGGTGCCAAACTGTTGCAAACTCTCCCCTGAAAGGTTTGGCGGTGGAAACGGAAGGCTTTTGATCATAGGCCAAGAAATCAGCCCTCGACTACTTCACCTGCGGAAAAAGATTTTTCTGAAAAATCCCTAAGGCGCGCGGTCACAATTTCATCAAAAATCGGCCATTTTCCACTTTCCTCTAAAATGGTGCCAAACTGTTGCAAACTCTCCCCTGAAAGTTTTGGCGGTGGAAACGGAAGGCTTCTAACCATAGGGAAGAAATCAGCCCACGACTACTTCCCCTGTGGAAAAAGATTTTTCTGAAAAATCCCTAAGGCGCGCGGTCAGAATTTCATCAAAAATCGGCCGTTTTCCACTTTGCTCAAAAATGGTGCCAAACTGTTGCAAACTCTCCCCTGAAAGTTTTGGCGTTGGAAACGGAAGGCTTTTGACCATAGGAAAAGAAATCAGCCCTCGACTACTTCACCTGCGGAAAAAGATTTTTCTGAAAAATCCCTAAGGCGCGCGGTCACAATTTCATCAAAAATCGGCCATTTTCCACTTTGCTCAAAAATGGTGCCAAACTGTTGCAAACTCTCCCCAGAATGGTTTGGCGGTGGAAACGGAAGGCTTTTGACCATAGGAAACGAAATCAGCCCTCGACCTCTTCACCTGCGGAAAAAGATTTTTCTGAAAAATCCCTAAGGCGCGCGGTCACAATTTCATCAAAAATCGGCCGTTTTCCACTTTGCTCAAAAATGGTGCCAAACTGTTGGAAACTCTCCCCTGAATGGTTTGGCGGTGAAAACGGAAGGCTTTTGATCATAGGCCAAAAAAACAGCCCTCGACTACTTCACCTGCGGAAAAGATTTTTCTGAAAAATCCCTAAGGCGCGCGGTCACAATTTCATCAAAAATCGGCCGTTTTCCACTTTGCTCAAAAATGGTGCCAAACTGTTGCAAACTCTCCCCTGAAAGTTTTGGCGGTGGAAACGGAAGGCTTTTGATCATAGGCCAAGAAATCAGCCCTGGACTACTTCACCTGCGGAAAAAGATTTTTCTGAAAAATCCCTAAGGCGCGCGGTCACAATTTCATCAAAAATCGGCCGTTTTCCACTTTGCTCAAAAATGGTGCCAAACTGTTGCAAACTCTCCCCTGAAAGGTTTGGCGGTGGAAACGGAAGGCTTTTGACCATAGGAAAAGAAATCAGCCCTCGACTACTTCACCTGCGGAAAAAGATTTTTCTGAAAAATCCCTAAGGCGCGCGGTCACAATTTCATCAAAAATCGGCCGTTTTCCACTTTGCTCAAAAATGGTGCCAAACTGTTGCAAACTCTCCCCTGAAAGTTTTGGCGGTGGAAACGGAAGGATTTTGACCATCGGAAAAGAAATCAGCCCTCGACTACTTCAACTGCGGAAAAAGATTTTTCTGAAAAATCCCTAAGGCGCGCGGTCACAATTTCATCAAAAATCGGCTGTTTTCCACTTTGCTCAAAAATGGTGCCAAACTGTTGCAAACTCTCCCCTGAAAGCTTTGGCGGTGGAAACGGAATGCTTTTGACCATAGGCCAAGAAATCAGCCCTCAACTACTTCACCTGCGGAAATAGATTTTTCTGAAAAATCCCTAAGGCGCGCGGTCACAATTTCATCAAAAATCGGCCGTTTTCCACTTTGCTCAAAAATGGTGCCAAACTGTTGCAAACTCTCCCCTGAAAGTTTTGGCGTTGGAAACGGAAGGCTTTTGACCATAGGAAAAGAAATCAGCCCTCGACTACTTCACCTGTGGAAAAAGATTTTTCTGAAAAATCCCTAAGGCGCGCGGTCACAATTTCATCAAAAATCGGCCGTTTTCCACTTTGCTCAAAAATGGTGCCAAACTGTTGCAAACTCTCCCCTGAAAGGTTTGGCAGTGAAAACTGAAGGCTTTTGATCATAGGCCAAGAAATCAGCCCTAGACTACTTCACCTGCGGAAAAAGATTTTTCTGAAAAATCCCTAAGGCGCGCGGTCACAATTTCATCAAAAATCGGCCGTTTTCCACTTTGCTCAAAAATGGTGCCAAACTGTTGCAAACTCTCCCCTGAAAGTTTTGGCGGTGGAAACGGAAGGCTTCTAACCATAGGGAAGAAATCAGCCCACGACTACTTCCCCTATGGAAAAAGATTTTTCTGAAAAATCCCTAAGGCGCGCGGTCACAATTTCATCAAAAATCGGCCGTTTTCCACTTTGCTCAAAAATGGTGCCAAACTGTTGCAAACTCTCCCCTGAAAGTTTTGGCGTTGGAAACGGAAGGCTTTTGACCATAGGAAAAGAAATCAGCCCTCGACTACTTCACCTGTGGAAAAAGATTTTTCTGAAAAATCCCTAAGGCGCGCGGTCACAATTTCATCAAAAATCGGCCGTTTTCCACTTTGCTCAAAAATGGTGCCAAACTGTTGCAAACTCTCCCCTGAAAGGTTTGGCAGTGGAAACGGAAGGCTTTTGACCATAGGAAAAGAAATCAGCCCTCGACTACTTCACCTGTGGAAAAAGATTTTTCTGAAAAATCCCTAAGGCGCGCGGTCACAATTTCATCAAAAATCGGCCATTTTCCACTTTGCTCAAAAATGGTGCCAAACTGTTGCAAACTCTCCCCTGAAAGCTTTGGCGGTGGAAACGGAAGGCTTTTGACCATAGGAAAAAGAAATCAGCCCTCGACCTCTTCACCTGCGGAAAAAGATTTTTCTGAAAAATCCCTAAGGCGCGCGGTCACAATTTCATCAAAAATCGGCCGTTTTCCACTTTGCTCAAAAATGGTGCCAAACTGTTGCAAACTCTCCTCTGAATGCTTTGGCGGTGGAAACGGAAGGCTTTTGACCATAGGCCAAGAAATCAGCCCTCAACTACTTCACCTGCGGAAAAAGATTTTTCTGAAAAATCCCTAAGGCGCGCGGTCACAATTTCATCAAAAATCGGCCGTTTTCCACTTTGCTCAAAAATGGTGCCAAACTGTTGCAAACTCTCCCCTGAAAGTTTTGGCGGTGGAAACGGAAGGCTTTTGATCATAGGCCAAGAAATCAGCCCACGACTACTTCCCCTGCGGAAAAAGATTTTTCTGAAAAATCCCTAAGGCGCGCGGTCACAATTTCATCAAAAATCGGCCGTTTTCCACTTTGCTCAAAAATGGTGCCAAACTGTTGCAAACTCTGCCCTGAATGTTTTGGCGGTGGAAACGGAAGGCTTTTGACCATAGGAAAAGAAATCAGCCCTCGACTACTTCACCTGCGGAAAAAGATTTTTCTGAAAAATCCCTAAGGGCGCGCGGTCACAATTTCATCAAAAATCGGCCGTTTTCCACTTTGCTCAAAAATGGTGCCAAACTGTTGCAAACTCTCCCCTGAAAGTTTTGGCGGTGGAAACGGAAGGCTTCTAACCATAGGGAAGAAATGAGCCCACGACTACTTCACCTGCGGAAAAAGATTTTTCTGAAAAATCCCTAAGGCGCGCGGTCACAATTTCATAAAAAATCGGCCATTTTCCACTTTGCTCAAAAATGGTGCCAAACTGCTGCAAACTCTCCCCTGAATGCTTTGGCGCTGAAACGGAAGGCTTTTGACCATCGGAAAAGAAATCAGCCCTCGACTACTTCACCTGCGGAAAAAGATTTTTCTGAAAAATCCCTAAGGCGCGCGGTCACAATTTCATCAAAAATCGGCCGTTTTCCACTTTGCTCAAAAATGGTGCCAAACTGTTGGAAACTCTCCCCTGAATGGTTTGGCGGTGAAAACGGAAGGCTTTTGATCATAGGCCAAGAAAACAGCCCTCAACTACTTCACCTGCGGAAAAGATTTTTCTGAAAAATCC
>NW_027670120.1:50000-52500 GCF_964188305.1 Podarcis bocagei
GTTAGGGTTAGAGTTTAGGGTTAGGGTTAGGGTTATGGGTTAGTGTTAGGGTTAGGAGTAGGGTTAGGTTAAGGGGTTAGGGTAGGGTTAGGGTTAGGGTAGGATAGGGTAGGGTTATGGTTAGGGTAAGGGGTTAGGGTTAGGGTTAGCGTTAGGGTTAGGGTTAGGGTATGGTTAGGGTTAGGGTTAGGGTTAAGGTTAGGGTGAGGGTGAGGGTTAAGGTAGGGGTTGGGGTAGGGGTAGGGTTAGGGTTAGGGTTAGAGTTAGAGTTACGGTAGGCTTAGGGTAAGGGTAGGGTTAGGGTTAGGGGTAGGGGTAGGGGTAGGGTTAGGGTTAGGGTTAGGGTACAGTTAGGGTTAAGGTTAGGGTAGGGTTAGGGTTAGGCTTAAGGCTTAGGGTTAGGGTTAGTGTCAGGGTCAGGGTTAGGGTTAGGGTTAGGGTTAGGGTTAGTGTAGGGGTAGGTTAAGGTTTAGGGTTAGGGTTAGGGTTAGGGTTAGAGTTTAGGGTTAGGGTTAGAGTTTAGGGTTAGGGTTAGGGTTAGGGTTATGGGTTAGTGGTAGGGTTAGGAGTAGGGTTAGGTTAAGGGGTTAGGGTAGGGTTAGGGTTAGGGTAGGATAGGGTAGGGTTATGGTTAGGGTAAGGAGTTAGGGTTAGGGTTAGGGTATGGTTAGGGTTAGGGTTAGGGTAGGGTTAGGGTTAGGGTTAAGGTTAGGGTTAGGGTGAGGGTGAGGGTTAGGGTAGGGGTTGGGGTAGGGTTAGGGTTAGGGGTTAGGGGTTAGGGGTTAGAGTTAGAGTTAGAGTTAGAGTTACGGTAGGCTTAGGGTAAGGGTAGGGTTAGGGTTAGGGTTAGTGTAGGGTGAGGGTTAGGGTTAGGGTTAGGGTCAGGGTCAGGTTCAGGGTTATGGGTTAGGGTTAGGAGTAGGGTTAGGGTTAGGGTTAGGGTTAGAATTAGGTTTAGGGTTAGGGTTAGGGTTAGGGTTAGGGTTAGGGTTAGGAGGAGGGTTAGGTTAAGGGGTTAGGGTAGGGTTAGGGTTAGGTTTAGGTTAGGGTTAGGGTTAGGGTTATAGTTAGGGTTAGGGTTAGGGTGAGAGTGAGGGTGAGGGTTAGGGTTAGGAGTAGGGTTAGGGTTAGGGTTAGGGTTGTGTTAGGGCTTAGGGTTAGGGTTAGGGTTAGGTTAAGGGGTTAGGGTAGGGTTAGGGTTAGGGTACAGTTTGGGTTAAGTTTAGGGTTAGGGTTAGGGTAGGGTTAGGGTTAGGGTTGTGTTAGGGCTTAGGGTTAGGGTTAGGGTTAGGTTAAGGGGTTAGGGTAGGGTTAGGGATAGGGTTAGGGTTAGGGTAGGGTTATGGTTAGGGTTAGGGTAGGGGTAGGGTTAGGGTTAGTGTAGGGTTAGGGTTACGGTTAGGGTATAGGGTTAGGGGTTAGGGTTAGGGTTAGGGTTAGGGTTAGGGTTAGGTTAAGGGGTTAGGGTTAAGGTTAAGGTTAGGGTTAGGGTTAGGGTTATGTTAAGGGGTTAGGGTTAGGGTAGGGTTAGGGGTAGGGGTAGGGGTAGGTTTAGGGGTAGGGGTAGGGTTAGGGTAGGGTTAGGGTTAGGGTTAGGGTTAGGGTTATGTTAAGGGGTTAGGGTTAGGGGTAGGGGTAGGGGTAGGGGTAGGGGTAGGGGTAGGGGTAGGGTTAGGGTAGGGTTGGGTTATGGTCAGGGTTAGGGGTTAGGGTTAGGGTAGGGTTAGGGTTAGGGTTAGGGTTAGGGTTAGGGGTAGGGTTAGGGTTAGAGTTATGGGTTAGGGTTAGGGTTAGGAGTAGGGTTAGTGTCAGGGGTTCAGAGACAGAGGCACAGGTGAGGGAGGAGACGGAGAGCGACGAGGAAGAATCCCAGGACAGTGAGGAAGAGGATGACAATGACTTGAGATCTTCCATGAGTCTCTCAAGTGAATCGGAGGATTCTCAGGAGGGGGCGCCCCTAGTCAGGACAAGGGGGGTCACAGGGGGGACCTGCCAGGAGCAGGGAAGCAGCAGGGAAAACCCGAGCGGGAGTGGGAGATCGGGGCCCGCTTCCCAGCAGGAACGAAGGGAAGAGAGGGGGGTTCCCAGTGTGACACACGGAGCGGAGCAGGAAAGAGACAGGGGAAGGAGATCTGGGGAGAACGTCCTGCCGGAAGAGGCGGAGACTAGTAGACTTCCGGGTTGACGCGATCTGGGAATGGCGGATTACCTCCGAGCTGCGGAGGGAATCGGCTTTACTGAGGACGGGTCTTTGCCGCGCCGGCGACGCGGGGACCCTTAAAAACCGCAGGCGCAGATGCCTGCGGACTGAAGACTCGGCGGGTGCCTTAAGCGCCCCCCTTGATTCGCAATGAGCCTTTTTAAAGGCTGCGGAGGGGATACGGGGTGGCGTGGCACTGAGAGTCGATCGCTACCTCGGTGGAGCGAAGCCGCGAGCCATGACCAGAGAGCGCTGACTTCCTTCCTTGAAAATCTGGACTGAAAGAACTACCCGTGAGTA
>NW_027670119.1:0-57790 GCF_964188305.1 Podarcis bocagei
CATCAGACCAATACGGCTACCTACCTGAATCTAGAACCCTGGTTTTCTTTGCCCCCTTTCAGATCGTCTGTGATTGGACCGATTACGACGAGAGAATGAAGAAGCTTGTCAGTATTGTGGCTGACCAGCTGGAGAAGAACCGGCTCCCTTCGGTGCACCCCCATCACAGCATGCTGTATCCACTGTCTCACGGCTTCCGAAAGGCTATTGCCGAGAGACATGGGAACCTTTGCCTGGACAAGGTGGGTCTATGCTGTGAAGAGGTGTGCGCCGCTCCGTTCCGTCAGAGTTTGAATGCTTTCATGTTGGCTTTGGATATATAATAATATATAATAATTTATTATTTCTACCCTGCCCATCTGTCTGGGTATCCTCAGCCACTCTGGGTGGCTGCCAACCAAATATTAAAAACACAAGGCAGCATTAAATATTTAAAAACTTCCCTAAACAGGGCTGCCTTCAGATGTCTTTTAAAAGTGAGATAATTGCTTATTTCTTTGACATCTGATGGAAGGGCGTTCCACAGGGCGGCCGTCACCACGAGAAGGCCCTCTGCCTGCTTCCCTGTAACTTGGCTTCTTGCAGGGAGGGAAGCGCCAGAAGGCCTTCGGGAGAGGGACCCCGGTGTCCGGGGTGGAGATGCTCCTTCAGGTCTACTGGGCCGAGGCCATTGAGGGCTTTCAAGGTCAGCACCGACACTATGAATTGTGCTTGGAAACGTACTGGGAGCCAAAGCAGATCTCTTGGGACCGGTGGTATGTGGTCTCAGTCAGACTGGATTTAAATCCTTTATTTTACAGAAAGGTTTGATCTTGCTGGCATCCTCTTAATATTGACAACCAGAGGAAAGTTTCATCTGCTGGGCTGTTTAGGGCTTTCAAGGTCAGCACCAACACTTTGAATTGTGCCCGGAAACGTACTGGGAGTCAATGCAGGTCTTTCAAGACTGGTGTTATGTGGTCTCTGCAGCTGTTCACGGCCCCCAGTCTGGCTACCACATTCTGGATTAATTGCAGTAAGGTAGCCCCACATAGAGCGCATTGCAGTCGTCCAAGCTGGAGATAACAAGAGCATGCGCCACTCTGGCAAGAGAGTCCGTGGGCAGGGAGGGTCTTATCCTGCATCCCAGATAGAGCTGCCCTGGACACAGAACAGACCTGTGCCTCCATGGGTCCAAAATGACCCCCAGACTGTGCAGCTGGTCCTTCAGGGGCACAGTTGCCCCGTTCAGGACCAGGGAGTCCCCCCCACCCGCCCACACACCACAGAACTTCAGTCTTGTCAGGATTCAACCTCAACCAGTTAGCTGCCATCCATCCTCCAACCGCCTCGAGGCACCCGCGCAGGAACTCCACCGCCTTTGCCGGCTCTGATTTGAAAGAGAGGTAGAGCTCTCTATCAGGCTTCCTCAACCTTGGCCCTCCTGATGCTTTTGGCCTACAGCTCCATGGTCCCTAGCTAGCAGGTCTAGTGGTCAGGGATGATGGGCACTGTAGTTTGAAAACAGCTGGAGGGCCAAGGTTTAGGAAGCCTGCTCTGTATTGGCGCCAATGGCTGTTAAGCGAAAAAATTCCAGGGTGAGTGACTCCTTGACAGCCTAGCTCACCGGGGCACTTGTCCCCCATGGGTCCATGCTGTCAGTAAAAGGAGGAAGTCCCAGCCCGGTAATTTGGAGCAAAACAGTGGTCAGTAGACCATGATTCTTACTGTTGCACCACAGGTCTGCCCAGGAGTAAGAACCCCGAGCATGGGGCAATGTCAACTTTTAAAACTTCCTTCTTCCCCCCAGAATACACTTCAAGCAGCATCGTTGATACATCATCACTACATCACTAGCACATCACAAATGAGGAGGGGTATACAAGGGTTATGCATTCACTATGAGGTCCCTTTATCAGACCCCTTAAATCTCCATCACTGAAAGAACAATAAAACTCTTGACACGTCCTTTCCCACTGGACTTGTCTGGAGATGGGCATTCAGAACACCTGCCTTGCTAAACTGCCTTGGCAGATGTCTATGGTTGCCCCCTTGGTCTCTCCCTCGGTGGGGTGCCGTGTATGTGCTCTCAGGCTTGGGGAATTCTGGCGGGATGCCCTGTTCCTGCTGCCTACATGACTTCCTGCTTCTTGGCTCATGGAGGGAGGTGGAGCCCAAATTCGTTCAAATGGCGGAATGAGGAGAGTCGGTTAAAGCATAGATTTTCTGCGTGTCTTTCTTGGGCTGTCAAGTCAAAGGTATGTATATTTGTAACATTGGAACAACTTCAAAGATGTGGCCTCATGTCCCCCACCCCCATGTCATTTCCGTAACCCGGCTTTCTTGAATCCCCTTGCTAAATCAACGTGCTCCACAAGCCGCCTTACGAGCACCCCAAGGACCTGAAAGGCAGTGAGGGCCGGCTCCGCGTTGGCTACATGAGCTCTGACTTTGGGAACCACCCCACCTCCCATCTCATGCAGTGAATCCCAGGCATGCACAATTCGGACAAATTTGAGGTGAGGTGCACAAGAGGGCAGCTGTGTGAGTAGCTCAGGCAGCAGAGCGCTGAGACTCTGAATCTTGGGGTCATGGGTACGAGCCCCACGTTGGGCCAAACGAATGAATACAGCCTAGGACCGCCTCTCCACGGAGGATCTAACAGTCTGCAAATAAAAAAATGTTAGAGGTCCTGGGCTTCAGGGAGATTAGGCTGGCCTCGACCAGGGCCAGGGCCTTTTCAGCCTTGGCCCCGGCCTGGTGGAACTCTCTGCCACAAGAGATCAGGACCCTGTGGGATCTGACATCTTTCTGCAGGGCCTGTAAGATGGAGTTGTTCCGCCGGGCCTTTGGTTCAACCTGACTCCCCTTCTCTTTTTGTGTAAGGACTAGTATGAAAGAGGCCTCCCAGTGTTCTCACAGGCCCATATAAGAGTTGGGCCTGATGAGCGTTTACTGTTCCCAACCCTAATCCTGCGGAAAGCCATCTAATTGGATTTGAATTTGATCCTGGCTTGTTTTCAGGAGGTAATTTCGTTATTGCTTGATTTTATACCAGTGTTACATATTTGGTGTTAGCCTCCTTGAGCCCGGTTTCGGACGGGGAGGGCAGGATACAAATAAAAGTTTTTTTTATTTTTTATTTATTATTATTATTATTATTATTATTATTATTATTATTATTATTATTATTATTATTATTACATCATCATCATCATCATTATCATTATCCTCTTAATTTGCATCAGCCCTTGGTTGTAGCAATAAAACAACGAGATGATCTGCAAGGAATAGAAATGAAAAATCAATGATATCAAATACATTTGAGGGTTTTGAATCGAGAGTGGACCTTATTCTGACTGCCCCAGCTCAAAACCCGGCCGCCTTTGCCGTCACCTGCTCCTCTTGATCTGCCAAGAGAGGACTCTGGGGTAGTGGTTGGGCAACCCGGAACAGGCAATAAAGGAGGGGTAATCATCTCACGACAAACCTAGACAGCATCTTAAAAAGCAGAGACACCACCTTGCCAACAAGGTCAGTATAGTAAAAGCTATGTTTTCCCAGTAGTGATGTATGGAAGTGAGAGCTGGACCATAAAGAAGGCTGATCGCCGAAGAATTGATGCTTTTGAATTATGATGCTGGAGGAGACTCTTGAGAGTCCCATGGACTGCAAGAAGATCAAACCTATCCATTCTGAAGGAAATCAGCCCAGAGTGCTCACTGGAAGGACACATCCTGAAGCTGAGGCTCCAAGACTTTGGCCACCTCATGAGAAGAGAATCATAGAATCATAGAGTTGGAATAGACCACAAGGGCCATCGAGTCCAACCCCCTGCCAAGCAGGAAACACCATCAGAGCACTCCTGACATATGGTTGTCAAGCCTCTGCTTAAAGACCTCCAAAGTAGGAGACTCCACCACACTCCTTGGAAGCAAATTCCACTGTCGAACAGCTCTTACTGTCAGGAAGTTCTTCCTAATGTTTAGGTGGAATCTTCTTTCTTGTAGTTTGGATCCATTGCTCCGTGTCCGCTTCTCTGGAGCAGCAGAAAACAACCTTTCTCCCTCCTCTATGTGACATCCTTTTATATATTTGAACATGGCTATCATATCACCCCTTAACCTCCTCTTCTCCAGGCTAAACATGCCCAGCTCCCTTAGCCGTTCCTCATAAGGCATCGTTTCCAGGCCTTTGACCATTTTGGTTGCCCTCCTCTGGACACGTTCCAGTTTGTCAGTGTCCTTCTTGAATTGTGGTGCCCAGAACTGGACACAATACTCTAGGTGAGGTCTGACCAGAGCAGAATACAGTGGCACTATTACTTCCCTTGATCTAGATGCTATACTCCTATTGATGCAGCCCAGAATTGCATTGGCTTTTTTAGCTGCTGCGTCACACTGTTGGCTCATGTCAAGTTTATGGTCAACCAAGACTCCTAGATCCTTTTCACATGTACTGCTCTCAAGCCAGGTGTCCCCCATCTTGTTTTTGTGCCTCTCATTTTTTTTGCCCAAGTGTAATACTTTACATTTCTCCCTGTTAAAATTCATCTTGTTTGTTTTTGCCCAGTTCTCTAATCTGTCAAGGTCGTTTTGAAGTGTGATCCTGTCCTCTGGGGTGTTAGCCACCCCTCCCAGTTTGGTGTCATCTGCAAATTTGATCAGGATGCCCTTGAATCCATCATCCAAGTCGTTGATAAAGATGTTGAATAAGACCGGGCCCAAGACAGAACCCTGTGGCACCCCACTAGTCGCTCTTCTCCAGGATGAAGAGGAACCATTGATGAGAACCCTTTGGGTTCGGTCAGTCAGCCAGTTACAAATCCACTGAGTGGTAGCATAGTCAAGACCGCATTTTACCAGCTTCTTTACAAGAATATCATGGGGCACCTTGTCAAATGCCTTGCTGAAATCAAGGTAGGCTACATCCACTGCGTTCCCTTCATCTACCAGGCTTGTAATTCTGTCAAAAAAGGAGATCAGGTTAGTCTGACATGACTTATTTTTCAGAAATCCATGCTGACTATTGGTATCACAGCATTCCTTTCTAGGTGCTCACAGACTGTTTGCTTCATGATCTGCTCCAGAATCTTCCCTGGTATTGATGTCAGACTGACTGGGCGATAATTATTTGGGTCCTCTCTTTTCCCCTTTTTGAAAATGGGGACAACATTTGCCCTCCTCCAGTCTGCCGGGACTTTGCCTGTTCTCCAGGAATTCTCAAAGATGACTGCCAGTGGTTCTGAGATCACATCTGCCAGTTCTTTTAATACTCTTGGATGCAGTTCAGCTGGCCCTGGAGACTTGAATACATCTAAACTAGCCAAGTATTCTTGTACTATCTCCTTAGTTATTCTGGGCTGTGTTTCCTTTGCTGAATCATTTGCTCCAAATTCTTCAGGTCGGGCATTGTTTTCTTTATCGGAGAAGACTGAGGCAAAGAAGGCATTGAGGAGTTCAGCCCTTTCTGTGTCCCCTGTTTGCATTTCACCATCTTCTCCTCTGAGTGACCCCACTGTTTCTTTGTTCTTCCTTTTGCTACGAACATACCCATAAAAGCCTTTTTTGTTGCTTTTAACCTCTCTAGCCAGCCTGAGTTCATTCTGTGCTTTAGCTTTTCTGACTTTGTGTCTACACGTGCTGGCTATTTGTTTGAATTCCTCTTTGGTGGTTTCCCCCCTTTTCCAGTTTTTGTACACATCCTTTTTTAATCTTAACTCAGTTAAAAGTTCTTTAGATAGCCACCCTGGCTTCTTTAGGCACCTTCCATGTTTCAGTCTCATTGGTATTGCCTGACGTTGTGCTTTTACTATCTCCCTCTTAACAAACTCCCAGCCATCATGAACTCCCTTTCCTTTTAGTATTACTGTCCATGGGATCTCACCCAGCATTTCCTGGATTTCCTGGAAAAGACCCTGGTGTTGGGAAAGATGGAGGGCACAAGGAGAAGGGGACAACGGAGGACGAGATGGTGGGACAGTGTTCTCGAAGCTACCAGCATGAGTTGGACCAAACTGCGGGAGGCAGTGGAAGACAGAAGTGCCTGGCATGCTCTGGTCCAGGGGGTCACGAAGAGTTGGACACGACTAAACAACAACACAATCATCTTGGTGATGCAGATCAGGTGCTGGAGAGTCGAAATGGGACGGTGGGAAATTTCCTGATAGCAGTCAAGTTGTTCTGACACTTGAGATCATTTAGGCACTGACAGATTAGACCAGGCATCCCCAGCCGTCGGCCCTTCAGATGTTTTGGACTACAATTCCCATCATCCCTGACCACTGGTCCTGTGAGGTAGGGATCATGGGAGTTGTAGGACAAAAACATCTGGAGGGCCGCAGGTTGGGAATGCCTGGATTAGACTGTTTGCTTGACCAAAATCCAAAGTCAGTATCTGTTGTGGGGATAAGCCACAAGAGGGAAGCTCTTTGGCAAAGATTCCCACATTGCAGGGGGTAAGCCTAGATGAGCCTCGTGGCCCTTTCAAACTCCCTAGTTCTATGATTATATATTAGCAATTGCTTCATCATTGAGGAAAGCTGTGATGGTTCATGCGCTTCGTAAATTCTGGCCTTTTCCTGCGATGTTTGGGAAAGATGGGCTTTGTCTACTGTTTATCGGCCTGTGTTTTGCTGCGCCTCACGTGCTTCCTGCTCAAGTGACCCTCAAATGTATTTTATACAATGGACTTTTTATTTCCATTCTTGATTGATATTTATTACGGCCATTGGCCCGTCACACGACAGTTTCCCACCAACATATATATACTTAAACCTCCAAATTTAAAACAGCTAAAAACTTACAAGAACAGACAAGAACCAAAGCAAAATAAGCAAAAGACCCAACAAAACATACATTACAATAAATTTGCAACATAGACATCGTCTTCTGCTCATAAATTAATAAAAGACATCAGTGGTGATATCACCTAGTTACATCCTAAAACATATATCATGGTTTAAAAGGGTCATCCGAGCCGCACAGGAGTCCGTTTTTCTTCTTTAGGGATAGGACGCTGATCAAGAATCTGGCAACCGTGAGTGATCTTAGGGGATCTTCATCATTTAGTAGATATCTCAGTTTGGCTTCATTCCAATCATCGGCGATTCCCTTTAGATATGGATCAAGAAACTTGCTCCTGGCCGATGAGTGAGAAGCACAATCAAAGATTATGTGATGCAACGATTCCGGTGCCCCACAATTACAATCACATAAGAGCGATATCTGTCCATTGGAAAATCTATTTCTCAGCACGTTCGATGGGAAGGCGTTGAATCTTGCCTTTATAAAGGCATATCTATGAGTCGAAGAAGTTAAGGAATTCAAATAGTTTGGGAGCCTTAAGAGGGGTAATAAACCAAGGTTTTGAGGTGAGCAGGTACCATTGCCCAACACCATTTTCTGCTGCAAGTCCATCTCCTCTAGTTTACAGGTTACTGATCTTTTAGCTGGAACTATGTCCTGCTCTAGTAATTTAGATGGGGAGATTCCCATTGCCGTAATTTTCAGTTGTAAATTTTTTACCCATGGGCTCTGGAAATCATCTCTCCACATACATTGTATCAAATACAAGTTTGGGAGATTGTGCCATAGAGATAACCAGTGACAGAGTATGTGCTTCCACAGGGCGTTTTCCAGGGATACAATATTAAGTTCCATGTGTAACGCTGTATTACTTACACAGTTGGGCAGTTTCAATATCCCTCTTAAAAACTGATTTTGAATAACCTGTAGGTGAGATAGGTTGACAAAAGTCCCCCAAGTTGAGATGGCATAAGCAATTGTCGGGATCACCTTGGCCTTGAACACTTTCAACGCCGATGGGATGTGGAGGGCTCCATCGGTGAAGAAGAATCGCAAGATCGCCAAGGAGATAGCTTTGGCTCTGTTTGTAACATAAGCTACATGGGCCTTCCATCTAAGGTTATGTTGTAACCAAACTCCCAAGTATTGGAATCTATAAACTGGTTCGATGACTCTCCCATCAATTCTCCAATTATGGAGTTTCCGGCTCTTTGAGAAAACTAGGATCTTAGATTTTCCATAATTAATTGTAAGGGAATTTGTGTTACAATATGATCCAAAAAATTTTAAGGCCCTCCTGAGACCTACTCTAGAAAAGGAGAGGATGACTGCGTCATCCGCATATAGTAACAGAGGGCAACGATAAAGTGCTAGGCGGGGTGCGTGAATCCTTTCTTGAGCCTCTGTTAGGGGAGTCCTCATGTCGCTTATGAATAAATTAAACAGGAATGGAGCCAATATACAGCCCTGTCGGACACCTCTGTTAATGGGAATTGAATTGGTGAGATCGCCCTCCGGAGTGAGTCTCACTCTGGCCACTGAGTTCTCATGGAGTTTAATTATTAGCCAGAGAAGCCTTCTGTCGATGCCCCAGCGGGTGAGTTTTTCCCAGAGGATGTTCCTGGGGATACTATCGAATGCTGCCTTTAGATCAATGAATGCCACACAGAGTTGGCCACCCTTTGGGGTGGAATATTTCCAGGCAAGATGCTGTAAAATTAGAATATGATTAATTGTTGACTGTTTTGGGCGAAATCCAGCTTGTTCGGGCCCAATTAATTTTTTCTCTTCGGCCCATTGGGTAAGTCTGTTCAACAGGAAGCGGGCATACAGTTTCCCCACTATTGAGAGCAGACTGATATTTCTATAATTTCCTGGGTCGTCTGGTGAGCCCTTTTTGTGGATTGGAACGATAATAGCGTCCTTCCATACTTCCGGGATCATTCCAGAGTTGTTAACGGCATCAAAAATGGTCGCCAGGACTTAAGCCCACCAGTCCGCATGGTATTTTATAGCTTCTGCCGGGATCAGGTCTGGCCCAGGCGCTTTCCCTGTTTTGAGTTTAACGATCAAATCATGGATGTCCTCCGGATCAGTGGGGGGCCAGAGGGGAAGCTGTTCTTGAAATTCATCTCTTGTGTTAGCAGTACAGTCAGTTGTGGCAAAATAATTTTTTAAGTATGATTCCCAAACCGGGACAGGAATAATAGTTAAAGGGTATCTTTTAGTTCTTTGATTTACCAGGAGCCAAAATTGTCTGGAGTTCCGTAATGATGAGGCTTCTATGATTGCCCACCATTGATTCACTTGCCATTCCTGTCTAGCTCCCTTTTGAATTTGCTTGTAGGCCGATTTTGCTTGGAAATATTCTTTTGGCAGGACCGTTGCTTTATATTCTTTGTAGATGTTACCAAGAAGTTGTCTAGCCTGTTTACAAGCACTATTGAACCACAATGCACCTATCTTCCTTTGTGTTCGGTTTATTTTATGCGTCGGAACAGAGAAAAAGGACGATAGATCTTCTGACAGATTCGAGAATAGTCTTAGAGTTTGGTCATAATCGTAGTAGTCCTCAATTAAGCCTGAATATGCTTGTTTTAGCCCTTGTTGGAAATATGCTGAGTATTTTTGGGCCTGTAATTCGGACCATTTAACACTTTTGATTTGCAATACTGAGTTCGTAATCAGATGTGTTGGGTGCCTGTCTCCATCTGGGGTCCAGTCTATAGTCATTGTGGCGACCAACGGTAGGTGGTCGCTCAGTTGAATATTTTCAACTTTAAAATGGGAAAATTTGGGGAAAATGTCATGAGATACTAACATATAATCCAGGACACTGTTTGCAGAGGAGCTTATGTGTGTAAAATCACCCGGTACGTCTGGCGGGCAGTTCCCGTTTAGAATCACTAAGTTTAGACGTAGTACCAATTGGTAAAGAAGGGTTCCTGCTTCATTTACCCTTTTGTCTTTGGAAAGTCTTTGAGTATGGAGGGCGAGGTCATTAATGAATTCTGGAGTTATCCACCATTTGGCTTTGATTAAAGACTCCCAGTTTGTTGCAATGCGAGCATTGAAGTCCCCTGCTATAACATTGGGTATATTGGGGTATTTGGAGAGACAAAGAGTAAGATGTTCCTCCAAAATTCCCCATTTATTGTATAAGTCTGCAGTGTTGCCTCCAGGAGGAAGATAGACATTTGTTATAACAAGTTCAAAATTTTCCCCCGTAATCAGGGCTGTAATTGCAAAGGTGGAAGCATTTACAAGCGTGAGTTTTGCCTGTATTTTCAAGGAAATTGCTATAACTAATCCTCCACTAGGCCGGCCTCCTTTAGTAGACGGGCATGCCGGTAATGATGTAACATCAAAACCATTAATATCTACTCTCCCCTCTTCCCATGTTTCTTGTAAAAGAATTACTTGGTGTAAGTTTATTAGTTTTACAAGGTCCGGGTCAGATTTTTTCCCCTTCCAACCTGCTATGTTCCAGCTTAAAAAGGAGAACGGGGGGGGGGGGGGAGATTTGACTGGGGTTTGGGTAGTCACAATGGAGAAGGGGGGAACGCTGATCTTGGGTTGTCAGATTTAAAGAAGTCAGTAATTTTCCTTTGACTAATAGTAGATGACTTCTCTCCTTTTGACGCAGGTGTGCCACTTGAGCTGTTTATAATTATGCTCTGCTCGCTCGGTCCTATAGGGGTAGTGTCCTGGTTTGGTCTGATCTCCTCTCTGAAATCCCTTGTTTTATCAGAGAGCTTATCACCTAGGGGGGCAGAGATTAGGTCGGTACAAGTTTTAGCTATTATTAGATTTTCCTTCCATGGGTATATCATCTTATTTATATGGCCCAAGGGGTCTTCTGTCCAGTCCGTATCGATAACAGATTGAACTTCTAGATCATCAGCTAGGGATTCTCCGTCCGATAATGATGACTCCAGGTCAGGCATTGAGGAATGTGTCGAAATTTTGTTTACATTTTGCTGTTCTTTAGTAGATATATCCATTCCGGTTGGTACAGGATGAGCTGGTTCCAAATTAACTAATGAAGGTGGCGGGACGATTGTCTGTATCGTTGCCTTGGATTTTATAGACCTATTTTGGGGCTGTGGGCTAAATTGGAGAAGGTCCACCGAGCCTTCAATGGCCCTGTTTGTTTGAATTTCTTTGTTTCCTATTTTACTTTTGGCCTGAAACATCTTCTCTCTTAATTTGTCTAATTTATTTATTATTTTTTCTTTTTCTTGTGATTGTAATTCATCAAATGAATTCATAAGGGCGCTTTCACCACTGGATATTCTGGAACTACCCAAATTCATTCCTAGTTGTGGGCTGCAGACGATCTCCTCCGTTCTCTGTGGGGAGAGCAAGATCTCTTTGTCTGGCGATTTTATAGAGCTTGTTTCTGAATCTAATGTCTCTTTCCCTTTTTCCACAAGTAGTGGATTTACTATGCTGTCCGCAAAAACCCTTGTGGGTATGATTTTTGTTTTTATGAATTTCCATTTTTCTCTTATTATTAATAAGGGTAATCTCAGCGAATGGAAGGCTAAAATAACTTTGTAAGGGCCATTTGATTGAGTTAGCGGAAGTAAAGCACGAAGATCGATATGAACTGTGCTTATTCTCAGGATTTTACTTAGGGCAATTTTAGCTCCTTCTAAGCTTGACCAGTCCCATATCTCTGACCTTATCGTTAGGCACACCTTCTTTGGTTGCAGTGTTAGATTTTGCTTACACATGAGATTGTTTAGTTTGTATTTTCTCATCCCCTTTGCCCCAGATTTTGGTGGGGCTATCCGTGGAGGTCCCCTCTGGTAGTTATTTTTGAGGGCAATTTTGGCATCCATATCCATCACTTTTTCAGTTAGCTTGGAAATTGAGCACGTCAGAAAGTCTATCTTTTTAAATATACAGTCCAGTGTCCTAATGACTAATTGTAAATGGGAGGACTCATTTCCCAGCTGGTTCTCTTTATCCTGGATCTTTTTTCCATCCACGTCAGACCCACCTTTAATGGGAGTGCTCGTTAGATTACAAGTGTGTAAGATGGTATTTTGGGGCTTGGGAATGGCTACATCCAAGTCACTTAGTGGAAGAAATCTATTGTGTGTAGTAACTGCTGCTTGAGGATTTGACTGGACTCTTCTTCCCTTAGCTTGTAGCTTGGGGCTAGGGAGAAGCAGTAATTCCTCTGCTTCTCTGAGGCGTTTCCTCTTGCCCATAGCCACAGTAGATATGAACTAAATAATATAAATAATACAGGAGAGAAGAAGGGAACTTCCTACCACAGTCAGTGATTTAGCTGTGCAGCTGAGTATTTAACTCCAGGGATTTCTCCACAGTTCGTTGAAGAGCTATAATAAGAGTAAAATTCCGATAGAGATTTACTCCTGTTGAGGGCTCTAGTAAATCTTCTCCAGCTCAGCCCTCTTCACGGTTAATTATACAAGTCAAGGGCTCTCAATTTAAATCTTTATCCGGTCCCCCGTCCCTCCCCTATTCGGTCTCTGGGGTAAGTGAAGGCAGGCTTTACTTAAAACAGAAGGGTCTCACCGCTTTGCGAACTTCCAGGCTTTTGTTTTGTTTAATTGGAACTTCCGTCTCCTTTCTTCTCACCTCTCTCTGCCGTAGACTTCTTCTTCGCCTCTCAAAGTGTAATTTCAGCAACCCGAAGCCTCACAGCCTCACAGCTTTCCACACTAGCTGGTAGGATGACGAAGTGCAGCTGGAGAAAGCGGCTCGGGAGGGAGGCTGGGTCCTCAAGCCCGTCGGGTTCAGCTGCTTGTCCAGGCACCTGAGGACTCCTATGGTCTCCTCTGGTCCTCCCCTGGCCTGGCTTCAAAACTTCGGCTTGGCTTCTTTCCCTTCCCCAAGTATTGAGACTCCGCTCAGACCCTGTCTCCAGGCTACAGCTACAGCAGCGGTGATCCAGTGCCCGGGAGTAATTTTAACCAACGCTTGCCTTCTAGTTCCTTGTGTAGCCGGTGATTCAGTGTCCTTCCAACAAGGGAGACAAATTGCTGTGTCACTTGTAGGTTTAAATGCCTTAGCTAGCAATTAAAACAGGTAAAAAGAAATTAATAAAACTGTTAAAAACTAATAAAAAACTGCACGACTAGCATGGAGCTTAGAGCAGGGCTGCCCTTGCCGGCGCCATCTTGGAAGCTCTCCCCCCACCTCTCGGGCGTGGAATTGGCATTTCTCCAGTTTGACCCACAGCTGATGCTCCTGCAGCCTTTTCAGCACTTTCTTGACATCTTTCAGATGCTGCTCCTCGTTCTCTGAGTAGATAAGTACGTCGTCCAGGAAGGCCACACAATTCTTGTACAGCAGGGACCCCAACACGTGGTTCATGAAAGCTTGAAATGTGCTGGAACCCGATTGTAATCCGAGGGGCATCACGAGGTACTCAAAGGCCCCCAGAGGGGTGAACATCATGGTTTTCCATTCATCCCCCTCCCTCATCCTTATCAAATTGTACGCCCCTTGAAGGTCCAACTTGGTAAAAACCTTCCCTTTCCTTACCCTGGCCAAAATGTCATCAATTCTGGGCATAGGGAAGGTCACTGGTTCCGATACCCGGTTGACCGACCTATAATCTACGACCAAGCGGGGCTCCTTGGAGTCTCTTTTGTCCACAAAGAACACTGGACTGCCCCCCACCGCCCTTGATTCTCGTATAAAGCCCCTCTTCAGGTTCTTGTCAATGAACTTCCTCAACTCCTGCATCTCCCTGTCTGACATGGCGTACAGCTTACCCACTGGTAACTGAGCCCCTGGGAGTAGGTTGATCTGACAGTCAAAGGGCCTGTGAGGGGGTAGTCTATCCGCCTCTTTCTCACTGAAAACTTCTTCCAGGTCTGCATACTGAGGTGGTACTTATGGCAACGGAGAGGCCAAAGTTGCCATGAGTTCCAAGAAAAACAAACATGGAGTCCAGCACGCTTCCCTTTGCGCAGCTTTGCTGTCTGTCCGTGCTGATCCAAAAATCCTTCCTGCCTCTCCCTATTGCCGGTAGCAGAGATAAACACAGCGGTGAAGCAATTGCAGTAATAAATTCAGACACAAAGGCGTTCCTTATCTTCTTAGCCTTTAATCATGAAGTTTAACAGCATAACTTCAAACCTGGTGAAAGCTCACCCATCTTGCGTCCTCTCTCCGCAAAAGCGAAACCAGACTGAAACTCTCAGAGTCAATCCACTCCCATAAGAGTTTCTAACCACGCCTCAGGTAAGAGACGTCACACAGAACTCCTTAACCCTGTGAGTTCTGAAACCAATAACACCCCCTCTCGTCTCGAACCCTGAGGGAAACTGTGAACCCCTATTTACAGACCTCTTTGAGTTCAACTCACCTCCCATTGCCTTTTGCCTCCCACTGGCATCTATCCCAGGCAATTGTTGAATCCCTTCCACACTCCCAGAATCACACTGTGCGAAACCAACCCACGCACTGGTGACCTGAAACCTCTCAGGTGGAATCCCCTTTGTGGTCCGAGTTGACCGCCGGAGTACAACCTCGGGCGCTCCTCCTGACCCACTGGGGTCAGCAAGTGTGTCTCCAGCAAGCTCAGAAGATTCCCCCTCTGACTTGCTGCGTCTTCGGGCCTCCTGCACATGGCTAACAGGAGATGAAGGCTCGCTCTTGGGTTCCATCTTAACCTGTGGAGAAACCCACCCCTGTGCTTGACCATCATCAGCAACCTGGTCTTCAGCAACAGGCTCCGCCTTTGCCTCTCCTTCCTCCCTTTCTTCCTCCCCCTCAGAATCGGACAGACATTCTGAGAGAAAATCAGAACCAACCTTAGGCCGTGACCAACCACCCTGCTCAAAGAACTCAGCATGCTTGCTGACCAGCAGCTTGGTCTGATCACCCTCTGGGTATGCAAACTTCCACCCATTTGTCGCAGGATCATACCCACAGAAGATCATGTCCTGGCACCTAGGACCACCCTCCTTCCGTTGCGCTGTTGGTATCGGCACTGAAGCCCTAGAACCAAACGAACGGAAGAAATGCACCTGTGGCTTCCTCTTGTGCAACAGAAAATACGGTGTGTCACCTACATCGTGATTGTAGGACCTGTTAAAAACAAAGCTGGCAAACTTCCAAGCCTCACTCCAAAAGCTCTGAGGCAGCCCAGAGTCACACAGCAAAACCCTGACAGCTTCAGCCAGTGTTTCACTCCTGTGCTCTGCCACGCCTCTCTCTTGAGGAGACTTTGCACCCGTCACCTGGTGACGAATTCCCTTTTCCTTGAAGAATTCCTTCAGAGCAGACCCAGTGAACTGTGACCCACGGTCGCTCCTGAACTCTTGCACCTTGGTGGAGAACCTTAGTTCCACCTCCGCAACCCAATCCTGGATCAGTTGCGCTGCCTCCCTCTGTGACCTGAGAGAGAAACACCATAAATTCTGAGAAAAATCCTCTGCCATTGTTAGCAGAAACCTGGCCCCACCCAGACTCTCACACTTCATGGGTCCTGTAAGGTCTGTGTGAACCAACTCAAAAGGTTTTGTGGTTACCCTCTTTACCCCGGGAAACCTGCACCTTTGAACCTTGCTGCATGCCCTGCACACTAGGGATCCCTCACATGGTGTGATTTTACAACCTTTGGTGCAGCCGGGCAACCTTTTAACATCTTCCGAACAAGCATGAGACATTCTCTTGTGCCATACATGAACACATGAATCATGACTGGGAACACTAGCACACTGCGCCTGTGCTTTTCCTGCATTCCCCCCACCCTCCAGAGGTGTCTCCAGAACAAAGAGATTGTCCTTGCCTTCCACGTTGACAAGCAGCTTCCCCCCTCTGGAAATAGAACAGGTGTTATTTTCAAAACAAATTTTGTACCCTTCTTTTACAAGAGCTGGTACAGATAACAGACAACAATACATTCCTGGCACAACGTAGATCTCCAGCTGCGCCTGCAAAAAAGGAACATACACGTCAACAATGTCAGAAACTTGCTTTTGGGAACCGTTTGCAAACTGCACAATTTTCCCATCCAAAACAGCCCTGCAGTCCCGCAGCCCCCCAGCAGGTGTCTCTCCAATCAGGTGATGACTCGCTCCACTGTCGATTATAAACTTCACAGCTGTGTCCCTGCTGGAATTGTTCTGTAGTGTTGCCATGCCAACAAACGTCCCGCTGCACCCCCTGTCCTTGGCAGCGTCCGAAACCGCAACTTCTCTCGTTGCTCCGAAGACTGGACTTATCTCAGAGTTCCCAGACAACTCTGCAGCCGTTATCTCCCTCTGCAGCAGATGGCTGACCTTGACGCATCTAGCTCTGTCCTGTTTCCCAGGCTTCGACTTACGACGCAAACAACTCTTGGCAGCCTTTGGAAAAAGAGGCTTTTCTGTGCTTTTACTGCTCACCGCCCCCCCACTGCTCCCAGGGCTCCCAGGACGCTTTCCTGCACCCCCAGTGGTGGGTAAAGGGCCCCCAGCAGCTTGCCTCTCTCCAAGCTCCTCACGCAGACATGTTGCATCACCTGCGCAGCTTTGAGACCCTGCGAAACTGGCAGCAACAGCAGCAGTGGCAATAGTCCCTTCGTCCCCCTCAGGGGTCCCACAGCCTTTCCCAGCTGTGCACCGGCTTCCACGAAGGTGGTCAGTGCCCTCTTGCCTCTCCTGTTCCGATGCAGCCGTCTCCCGGCCCTTGCTTCCGCCCCCAGCTTTGCACACTTCCTGTAGAGCTAGCCAAGCGACCGCAGGTTTCCTTGCATCCAGAACTATAGGCCTTAAATCAGCACTTACATTCTCAGCCAGAAAAGCCAGAACACGCTCCTCAGCTTCACGTTGGCTTGCAACAGCCCCAGCTGACGAAGACATCGGCTTCACCAATTCCCAGAGCTTGGCTCCAACTAAGGACAACTCTGCTAAATAACTCCACTCCAACCACGTTTTAGTGGTTAACTTCTCACATGGCAGCTTAAGCTCAAAGCCATGTTCCTGGGACTGAGCCATCTCCTTCTCCCCCGGGGTAAGCTTACTCACGACTGGTATCAGCTTCCTCCGGCCTCTGGCAGATCGGCTTCTCCTCCCAGCGAGCTCCTTCCAGCCTCAGAGAAACAGCTCCAGAGCTCCAGCTGGACCCAGCAACTCTCCTGCTGGCTTCCCCACACACACGTGGGACGTTCCTGCAATGCTTCAAAGCGTTGGCAAGCACCCATAACCTATGGCAACGGAGAGGCCAAAGTTGCCATGAGTTCCAAGAAAAACAAACATGGAGTCCAGCACGCTTCCCTTTGCGCAGCTCTGCTGTCTGTCCGTGCTGATCCAAAAATCCTTCCTGCCTCTCCCTCTTGCCGGTAGCAGGGATAAACACAGCGGTGAAGCAATTGCAGTAATAAATTCAGACACAAAGGCGTTCCTTATCTTCTTAGCCTTTAATCATGAAGTTTAACAGCATAACTTCAAACCTGGTGAAAGCCACCCATCTTGCGTCCTCTCTCCGCAAAAGCGAAACCAGACTGAAACTCTCAGAGTCAATCCACTCCCATAAGAGTTTCTAACCACGCCTCAGGTAAGAGACGTCACACAGAACTCCTTAACCCTGTGAGTTCTGAAACCAATAACAGTACTCTCACCTTTTCTCCCACCGCTATCCCTGCCATCCTGGCTACTGCCATCCTCGGGGCTTCCCCTTCGTGGCAGTGCTCTACGCAGTGAGCTGACCCAAAGGTGACTGTCCGCTGGTGCCACCCCACTACTGGATCGTGCAGTGCCAGCCAGCTCATTCCCAGTATGATTGGTGGCCCTGCTAATGTGGCAACGTGAAAGGCAATTGTCTCAGTGTGTCTGGAGACCCTCGTTTTCATGGGAGGGGTCTAGTGGGTCACTCCCCCCCCAAGAGTTCTCTCCCATCAATGGTTGTTACTTGCAGGGGGTGTTCGAGAGGCACCACCTGGAGTTGGTGTTCTAGTGCAAAATCCCTGCTAAAGAAGTTGCAAGAGCTGCCAGAATCCAGCAATGCCTTCACCTTAATAGGGTGTCCGTTGGGGAGTTCTAACACCACCTCTATGGCTATTGCTGCCCGGGGGGGGGTCTGGTTTGGGCACCTTCACTGGTTGCTCGCCTGGCTGCTGTGCCCGCTCTCCTGCAGCCAAGCCTTGCCGTTTCCCTGCTCCTGCTCTCCCCCCGCGGCCCCCACCATTCCTTACCACGCTTTTCTCTGAGGGCAGACTCTGGCAAAATGTCCCGGCTGTAGGCAGAGAAAACACTTCCTGGTCGTTTTCCCCTCTTTCTTGCGAACCTCGCCGGAGTTTGAAACCCCGCGCACGCGCGCTCCTCCAATTTCCATTGGTTCCGCGGGCAGCACGGGTGGTGCAGGTGGCCCAGGCACGTCTGGAATGCGATTGTCATGCCAACGCTCCACTCTCCCTTCCCGCCTTTCCAGAGCGCGCGCCTCTTGGCGTACTCCCACAGCAAGCGCCATTTTAGTCAGCTGGTCCATCGATTGCGGGCGGGGCGAGCGGGAAAGTTCATCTTTTACCCAAGAGGCTAAGCCTTCCTCAAATAGCATTTGCACTGGTTCTGAACCCAGTTCCCACCCGAGTTTGTGGATTAGCATTGCAAATCGTGACCAGTACTCTCTCACTGATTGGTTCCCTTGTTTGCACTCCATCAGCTGCTGGCGTGTCACGCTTTGCTCCACATCACTTGAGAACATATGGTCCATGGCGCTAAAAAATTTCCTCAAGTTCTTTAAGGCGGCATTCTCCGATGCCATTAAGGGCCTAATCCATTCTCTGGCCCCGCCTTCCAGGTGCCCTATCACAAAAGCGACCCTCCCCCCATCGTCTGCAAAGTCCTCATACTGCAGGTCCAGCGCATATTGCACATCTGTCTTAAAAGCATTATAGTCTCTGGGGTTGCCTGAAAACTTCTGCACTAGTCCCGGTACCTTCCTTGCGATGGGGTTGGGCTTCCCCTGGGCATCCTGAGTCCGCCTTTCATCCAGCCGCGCCGCTACTATAGCCAGTTGCTGCTCCAACTCTCTGTTTCTCTCTTCGAGCGTTGGTTCCTTCCTGGCCCCTCTCCGGCGCCTGCTCCTCCAGCTTGACTCATGACACTGCCTCTGCTGCTCTCCGCACAAGCAACAAGGGACTGACGGATTGCTGTAATGGGAATTGGGGTTGCTTGTGCGTAAACTGCAAACTGCTGCAAGCTAGTCGTATAGCTAAAACTTTCCCTGGTTTGACAGCCCTTGAAACGCGACTGTCTTAGTCACTGGCAGAATCCGTCAGTGGGTGTGACCTAAATTTCTTCCAACATAAAAGTTGCTTGACTCCAAGTCTCCTCCTAGATTCTCTGCGTGGAAGCCTTCTGCGCAGCGTGGGCGTGCCAAGCGGAGGTCCTGTGCTCTCTCCGCTGATTTCACTGGAAGCGTTATATGTCAGGGATGTGTATACCTGTGAAGAGATCCAAGATTTAGAACCTCAAAGCCAAAGTGAGAGCATTTGGGTCAAAATTAAGGGAGAGAAACATAACAGAGACCTCATTGTGGGAGTTTAGTATAGATCCCCAAGCCAAACGGAGGACATAGATGATGCCTTCCTGGAACAGATGGCCAAGCATGCAAAAGGAAGGGAGATAGTAGTAATGGGGGACTTCAGTTACCCGGATATTTGTTGGATTTCAAACCCGGCCAAGAGCATAAGGTCAAACAGATTCCTCACTGGCCTTGCAGACAACTTCATTGTCCAGAAAGTGGGAGAAGCAACAAGAGGAACAGCCATTTTAGATCTGGTCCTAACCAATGTTGATGACCTGGTTAGTGGGGTAGAAGTGGAAGGATCATTAGGCGCGAGTGATCATGCTCTTCTGAAGTTTTCTATACAGCGGAAAGGAGCAGCCAAGCATACTAGGACTCAATTTCTTGACTTTAAGAAAGCCGACTTCATAAAACTTAGGGAAGTGCTGGGTGAGATCCCATGGACAGTAATACTAAAAGGAAAGGGAGTTCATGATGGCTGGGAGTTTGTTAAGAGGGAGATAGTAAAAGCAAAACGTCAGGCAATACCAATGAGATGGAAACATGGAAGGTGACCTAAAGAAGCCAGGGTGGCTATCTAAATAACTTTTAACTGAGTTAAGATTAAAAAAGGATGTGTACAAAAAATGGAAAAGGGGGGAAACCACCAAAGAGGAATTCAAACAAATAGCCAGCACGTGTAGACACAAAGTCAGAAAAGCTAAAGCACAGAATGAACTCAGGCTTGCTAGAGAGGTTAAAAGCAACAAAAAAGGCTTTTATGGGTATGTTCGTAGCAAAAGGAAGAACAAAGAAACAGTGGGGTCACTCAGAGGAGAAGATGGTGACACAGAAAGGGCTGAACTCCTCAATGCCTTCTTTGCCTCAGTCTTCTCCGATAAAGAAAACAATGCCCGACCTGAAGAATTTGGAGCAAATGATTCAGCAAAGGAAACACAGCCCAGAATAACTAAGGAGATAGTACAAGAATACTTGGCTAGTTTAGATGTATTCAAGTCTCCAGGGCCAGATGAACTTCATCCAAGAGTATTAAAAGAACTGGCAGATGTGATCTCAGAACCACTGGCAGTCATCTTTGAGAATTCCTGGAGAACAGGCGAAGTCCCGGCAGACTGGTGGAGGGTAAATGTTGTCCCTATTTTCAAAAAGGGGAAACGAGAGGACCCAAATAATTACAGCCCAGTCAGTCTGACATCAATACCAGGGAAGATTATGGAGCAGATCATTAAGCAAACAGTCTGTGCGCACCTAGAAAGGAAAGCTGTGATCACCAATAGTCAGCATGGATTTCTGAAAAATAAGTCATGTCAGACTAACCTGATCTCGTTTTTTGACAGAATTACAAACCTGGTAGATGAAGGGAACGCAGTGGATGTAGCCTACCTTGATTTCAGCAAGGCATTTGACAAGGTGCCCCATGCTATTCTTATAAAGAAGCTGGTAAAATGCGGTCTTGACTATGCTACCACTCAGTGGATTTGTAACTGGCTGACTGACCGAACCCAAAGGGTGCTCATCAATGGTTCCTCTTCATCCTGGAGAAGAGTGACTAGTGGGGTGCCACAGGGTTCTGTCTTGGGCCCGGTCTTATTCAACATCTTTATCAACAACTTGGATGATGGATTCAAGGGCATCCTGATCAAATTTGCAGATGACACCAAAGTGGGAGGGGTGGCTAACACCCCAGAGGACAGGATCACACTTCAAAACGACCTTGACAGATTAGAGAACTGGGCCAAAACAAACAAGATGAATTTTAACAGGGAGAAATGTAAAGTATTGCACTTGGGCAAAAAAAATGAGAGGCACAAATACAAGATGGGTGACACCTGGCTTGAGAGCAGTACATGTGAAAAGGATCTAGGAGTCTTGGTTGACCACAAACTTGACATGAGCCAACAGTGTGACGCGGCAGCTAAAAAAGCCAATGCAATTCTGGGCTGCATCAATAGGAGTATAGCATCTAGATCAAGGGAAGTAATAGTGCCACTGTATTCTGCTCTGGTCAGACCTCACCTGGAGTACTGTGTCCAGTTCTGGGCACCACAGTACAAGAAGGACACTGACAAACTGGAACGTGTCCAGAGGAGGGCAACCAAAATGGTCAAAGGCCTGGAAACGATGCCTTATGAGGAACGGCTAAGGGAGCTGGGCATGTTTAGCTTGGAGAAGAGGAGGTTAAGGGGTTATATGATAGCCATGTTCAAATATAGAAAAGGATGTCATATAGAGGAGAGAGAAAGGTTGTTTTCTGCTGCTCCAGAGAAGCGGACACGGAGCAATGGATCCAAACTACAAGAAAGAAGATTCCACCTAAACATTAGGAAGAACTTCCTGACAGTGAGAGCTGTTCGACAGTGGAATTTGCTGCCAAGGAGTGTGGTGGAGTCTCCTACTTTGGAGGTCTTTAAGCAGAGGCTTGACAACCATATGTCAGGAGTGCTCTGATGGTGTTTCCTGCTTGGCAGGGGGTTGGACTCGATGGCCCTTGTGGTCTCTTCCAATTCTATGATTCTATGATTCTATGATTCAAAGATGATAAAGCTCTGATTGGGCTTTTTTCAAATTGGTGTTTTTGGGGTTAGAATGCACATTCAACCAAAAATCGCAGGTGACATGTTTGTTACCAGCCCAAATCAAGCATAGGTGTTTTGGTTCCATCTCAATAGTAAAAGGACGAATAAGCTTCGATTGCTCTTTCGGTGTTCATTCACCCACAAATAGCAAAGTTGTGCAATAAGCCTAAACAAAGCCAAACAGGTTGTTTTGTTTTCCAACTACATAGAAAAAAGAATTTTGGATTGCGTTTACTTCATTTCGTGTTTTTTGCTTTTAATGCACATTGACACAGAAATCGCAAAGTGTGTGTAATGAGACCAAAATAACACAACACCATCTTTTCGCTTCCATATGCATAGAGAGAAGACATATAAGCTTTGATTGGGCTTTTTTCAATTCACATGGTGTTATTTGGGTGTGCGCCAGAATCACCCCAAACCAATGGAAAAAGGGTATTTTGGGTTCCATCTACATAAAAAGAAGATGATAAAGCTCTGATTGGGCTTATTTCAAATTGGTGTTTTTGTTTGTTTTTTATGTTTTTTTTAAAGATATTTTATTAAATTTTCACAGTAAAAGACAAAAAAAGTACGAAATCACACAAAACAAAAAACAATACGATACAAAAATACAGACATAAAACATACAACATAGTTAAACCAAACTTCCATAACCCTCTTTCTTGACCCCCCTCGCCTCTCCCTTTCCTGTGTTCCCATTTACCAAATCATGTTCAGCAATGCTTCACCTTCTCTCAGAATTTGTTTTAAATTAAACTTTTCAGCTATTATGTCTCCAATGTTACCCTTTGTTATCAAATATTTAGATATTTAAACTTGACATAATATTATTCAAATTTCATCTTTGTTCTTATAGTTCAGTTATTTTCATATTTCGTTCAACTAGGTTACTAATGCCATGTTGTCTTTATATCCTGCATCATTCTAACATTCATACATTTTACAGTACTTTTGCAAATAGTCCTTAAATTTTTTCCAGTCCTCTTCCACTGTCTCTTCTCCCAGGTCTCGCATTCTGCCAGTCATTTCTGCCAATTCCACGTAGTCAATCAGTTGCATCTGCCATTCTTCCAGAGTGGGCAAATCTTCTGTCTTCCAGTACTTTGCGATGAGTATTCTTGCTGCTGTTGTCGCATACATAAATAAAATTCTGTCCTTCTTTAGCACCCTCTGGCCAACAATGCCCAAAAGGAAGGCCTCTGGTTTCTTAGGGAAGGTATATTTAAATACCTTTTTTAGTTCATTATTGTCAGAGCTGCCCAGGGTCCCAGCTCACAAAGGACCAACGCCAGTCCGTTGTTATATACAAAAGTCTTTATTGAAGTTCAGTTTGTCTTTCACATCAGGAGCGTGCAGCTCTACGTCTGAGACTCTAGACCGCCGAAGCTCCGTCTGAGTTTCCTCCCTCCAGACACCAGTTTAAGACCCTAGCCTTGCTCCACCTCTTCCTTTGCTCTTTCCTCCTCTGGGTCCGCCTGTCAGCTGGGGTCTCGCCCTTCCTAGACTCTTCTGACGCTGAGTCCCCTGAGTCTTCCCCCTGCCTCCGGCGGGCTTTAGGACCTGGTTCCCCATCCGGGTTTTCTGCTGTCCCGCGCGCCTGTACATTCGAACTTGGCGCGCGCGCCCAGCCGGCAACCCTCCTCCTGACCGTTACACTGCTCCTGTCACTGCTTCCCCCTTCGGGGAGGCCAGCTGGACCTGACCTCCCCTCTGTTCCCCCACTCTCCGACAGAGGCGTGGTCAGTCCCGACTCTTCTTCTCTCCCTGCTGGAGGAGACGCTGCCCCTGACACCTGGGACTCTTCCCCCCCACTATGCTCTGGTGGGGAAGCTGGTCCTGATCTCCAGCTGCTGCTTTGGGAGTCCCCGCTGGCCCCTTGTTTCTGGTGTGTCTCCCCTGGGACCCCCCTTGCCCCCTACGCTGCCCTCAGATCCTTCCCCTTCGCTCTCCATCTCCTCTCTCCCCTGTACCTCTGCTCCTGAGCCCCTGACATCCATCCCGCCATCGAAGCCCCCCTTCCCCCCTTCCCCTCTTCTGGGGCGGGTTCCTGGTGCTCCAGTGCTGTGGGGGTGAGTGCGGGATACAGTTCCTTCCCCCCTGGCGTGCAGCCGACCAGTTGGATCCGGCCAGCCCGTAATGGGCTCGCCGACGTCGATCTCCTCTGCTTCCATCTCTCTGCATTCGTGTTCGAACCCAAGGTCCTCCCCCAACACGTCCATGTCCGTCTCTCCCCGTTACCTCGGGTGATGCTGCGTGCCAGGGCCCCCTTAGCAGTTCCCTGCTCCACCCCACCTCCGGTTGAGTGTCCCACCAATAAGAGCGGTCTGTGGCAGACCCCAAGAGTGATCCCTCCGGGGAGCTTGTGTCTGGCGCCGTTTCCTCAGCAGATGAGAACCCCTGGAACGTGCTGGTTGAAAGTGTGGGTGTGAAAATCTGCCGGCATAGGTCTGTGCGGGAAGAGTGCATGGAACTCGTCTTTGAGGTAGTGCTCCTCCAAGGCATAGTCCGGCACCCACCTGTTGGCGCTGGCCGGGGTACCTTCCCTGGCGAGGAGATATTCAACTCCCTCTTTCCCCCATCTTGAGTCTAAAATCTCCGTGACCTCGTTGAGTGGTGCCGCCCTCGGTGACCCCTCCCCCGTTGGCGACTTTCTAAGTGGGCGAGGTGCGGTCCCTGGCGCGTGAAACCTGTGGGGTTCCTTGTAGGGTGTGAGGACTGACCTATGAAATACCGGGTGCATTCTGGAGCCCTCCGGGAGTGTCAACCGGAAGGCCACTGGGTTGATTTGTGCCTCGACTTGGTATGGCCCTAACTGCTTGTGTTTGAGCTTCTTCTTAGCTAACGTTCTGGCCGGCACTGCCTGGGCCGCTAACCAGACCCAGTCCCCCACCTGGATGTCTTCCCCGACTCTCCTGTGCCTGTCTGCCTGCACTTTGTAGGCGTGTTTTGCTAGTTCCAAGGTCCTTCGGAGTTGCTCGTGGACCTCCTGTAACTCTGCTGCCAAGTGCTCTGCTCCCCGTGGCTCCCCCTCCCCCTTCGTCTCTAACCCCGGGAAGGTTCTGGGATGCCGCCCATTGTTGGCGAAGAACGGTGTCACCCCTGTAGACCCATGCTTCATGTTGTTGTAGGCAAACTCGGCCAGCGGTAGGTAGTCAACCAAGGTCGAGGGCTGTTGATTCGCGTAGCATCGCAGGTACTGCTGCATGATGGCGTTGACCCACTCCGCTTGTCCGTTGGTCTGCGGGTGTCGTGCCGACGCTAAGTTGATCTTGACGTTCAGGATGCCCAGCAGCTTCTGCCAGAAGCTCGAGACGAATTGGCGACCCCGGTCAGACAGGATGGACCGTGGTAAGCCGTGAACTTTGAACACCTGGTCTATGAACAGTTTGGCAGTCTGCTCCACTGTGGCCACCTTCGCGCAAGGAATGAAGTGCGCCATCTTGGTGAACAGGTCTACGACAACGAGTACCACTGTTTTGCCTCGCGAGCTGGGCAGATCTGTGACAAAGTCCAGGGCCACTTTCTCCCACGGTTCGAGCGGCGTCTGTAGTGGTTCCAGCAGTCCCGCCAGCTTCTTGTGCACTGGTTTGGCCCTTTGGCATGTGTCACACCTAGAGACGTAATCCGCGACTTCTCCCCTCATCTGGGGCCACCAAAAGTCTCTGGCCACCAATTCCGCCGTCTTGTCCTTGCCGAAGTGCCCAGCACTGGGCGCGTCGTGTAACTGCTGCAGGACTTTAGCTCGGAGGTCGTCCCCAGGCACGTAGAGAGCTCCTTTGCAGGTGAGCAGTCCGTCGCGTATCTGGAACTCGTCGTCCTTCGCTGTGCCTCTTCGCACCTCCTCCATCTTGGATTGTGCGAAGGCATCCGTCTGCAGTGCGCGACGCACTGCGTCCAGGTCCACGGTGGCTGAAGTGCATGCCCACGCTTTCGGTGCAAAAATGTGTTTGGCCGCCACCAGTGCCGCTTCCTCGAGATACTGCGATTTCCTGGATAGTGCATCTGCCATGACGTTGTTGTCTCCCGGGATGTATTCTATCCGGAAGTCGAAATCCGCAAAGAACTCCGCCCAGCGGATGTGTCTCTGGTTCAGGAACCGCGCCGTGCGCCAGTACTCCAGGTTCTTATGGTCCGTGCGGACCTGCACAGTGTGTCTGGCTCCGATGAGGAAGTGCCGCCACGCCTTGAAGGCTGCATGAATGGCCAGCAACTCCCTGTCCCAGATGGTGTAGTTCTGTTCCGACTTCCTGAGTTTCCTGGAGTAGAATGCGCAGGGCCTCCAGTTCCCTTGAGGATCTCGCTGCAACAGGACCGCCCCCACCGCTCTGTCCGATGCGTCCGTCTCAAGCCTCATTGGTTTGCTGGGGTTTACGTGTAGCAGCTGTTCTTCGGACGCGAAGAGATGCTTGAGTCTCCGAAAAGACTGTTCCGCCTGGTCCGTCCAGGTGAACTTCTTCTTCTTGGAGCTGAGGGTGTCCGTGATAGCCGTCGTCTCCTTTGCGAACCCCTTGATGAACTTGCGGTAAAAGTTGGCGAAGCCGACGAACTTCTGGACCTCCTTCCGATTGCGCGGGCTCTTCCAGTCCAACACCGAGTGGACCTTGGCGCTGTCCATGGCGAGTCCCTTGTCGGACAGCTTGTAGCCCAGGAAATCCACCTCCGTCACGTCGAACTGGCACTTCTCCAGTTTGGCGTAAAGTCTGTGCTCCCGTAGTCTCTGCAGGACCTCCTTGACGTCTCCCTCGTGAGCCTCCTGCGATTCCGAGAAGATCAGGATGTCGTCTAGGAAGCATACGCACTTCTTGTAGAGGAGGCCCGCTAACACGTGGTGCATGAAGGCTTGGAAACAATGGGAGCCATTTTGCAGACCAAACGGCATAACTCTATATTCATAGGTGCCTAAAGGCGTAAACATGGCCGTCTTCCACTCATCGCCCTCCCGCATGCGTATAAGGTTGTACGCCCCTCGTAGATCCAACTTGGTGAAGATCCGTCCCTTCCTCACCGTCGCAAGCAGGTCGTCGATCTTGGGCATGGGGAATGCTGTGGGCTTTGTCCTGGAATTTATGATCCTGGAATCAACTACGATTCTCCGTTGGGGCGTGTCTTTCTTCTTCACGAAAAACAGGGGACTGCCCCCCACTGCTTTGGATTCAAGTTGTGATCTATGAACTCCCTGAGTTCTTGCAGTTCGTCCTCAGACATGGAATATAGTTTTCCAGTCGGCAGTGTCGCCCCCGGTAGGAGGTCAATCGTGCAGTTGTAGGGCAGGTGGGGAGGCAGCTTGTCCGCTTCCTTCTCGCAGAAGACCTCCAAAATTGCCTTGTACTTGTTGGGCACCGCCTGCACCATGCCTAGGTGTAGCTGCTGTTCATCTTCCTGTCCCTCCTCTTCCTGGCCGGTTCGGATGCAGTGTTCTGCGCAGTAGAAGGAGCAGAAGGTCAATTGCCGCTGGTACCATGCTAATGCCGGGCTGTGCCTATCCAGCCAACTCATGCCCAACACTATGGGCGTGTCCGACAGGTGGGTGACATTGAAGCTGATGACTTTGCAGTGATTTCCAATTTGCAGTACCATAGGCGGCGTTTGCTGTACCACCTGTCCACCCAGTAGCTCCCTGCCATCGACCGTGACAACGTTTAGGGGCATCGTGGCTGGTAGGAGCGCTATGCGATGTCGCCTGATGAAGTCCACCCCCACAAAGTCTGCATTACTACCAGAGTCAATGGTAATAGGGACTTCCAGGGTGAATCTATTTGGCAGCTGGAGTGATGCGGTGAGTTGCACCACTGGTTTGGGTGGGAGGGGGTCTGTGGGCTGCAAAATCTCTGGGGACTGCTTCACTGACTCGCCTGGCTGGGCCCCAGTGCCTCTGCCTGCAGCCAGGCTTCGTCGTTTCCCTGCAGCTGTTCCCCCTGCTGAACTGCTCCTCTTACTGTTGCTGAGGCTGCAGTGTGCTTCTGGATCCTCTGGGGACACTCTTTGGCCATGTGCTGTGCACTGTCGCAGATGTAACACTTCCTGCTCCCTCTAGGAGCCTTCGTCTTGACTGCTCCTGGTGTTTGGGCTCTGGTCGCTGTCTGAGCCTTGGCACCACCGATCTCCATCGGCTCTTCTCCCTCCCCCAGTGGAGGCGTGGAGTGTGCGTGCCCTGTTTCTCTGGGTATGAAGGGAGGTGTTTTGGCCGGTGTGCGTGCCAGACGACCCTCATCCCTGCCCCAAGGGCGTTCTTCCAGGCGTACCCCTATCGTCAGCGCTCTCTGGACGACTTCTGTGGTAGTGGTAGGTCTCTCCCCCCTCGCCAGCTCATCTTTCACGGGTCCATTTAGCCCCTCCCAGAACAGATCCCTCACGGCATCAGAGTCCTTCTCCCAGCCCAGCACATTTACCAACGCAAAAAAGTGGGAGTGATATTGTCTCACCATGGCTTTGCCCTGCTGCAGCCCGTGCGTTTCCCTCCTGGCCACATCCACATCTACCGTTGATTTAAAACAAGCGTCCATAGCCTCGATAAATGCGTTTGAATCCTGGAGGGCGGGATCATTTTCGCGCCTGTCAGGGCTGCCTCAGGTCCCAGCTCACAAAGGACCAACGCCAGTCTCTCTTTATATACAGAAACGTTTATTGCAGTTCATTTTTCGTTTCACAGCCGAGGCGCGCAGCCCCACGTCCGTAACGCTAGACCGCTGAAGTCCCCTCTGAATCAGTCCCTCCCCTGCACCAGTTTAAGATGCTTGCTTTGCTCCACCTCCTCCTGTCTTTCCTTTTCCGCAGGGTCTTTCTGCCCGCTGGAGTTTCGCCCCTCCTGGATTCCTCTGACACTGAATCCCCAGATGGCTCTCCCTCCCTCCTGCGGGCTTTGGGACTTGGCTCCTCCCCCGGGCTCTCCGTTTCCCCTCGCGCTTGCACATTTGAACTTGGCGCGCGCGCCCAGCTTCCAACCTTTCTCCTGATCGTTACATCACTCCTCTCACTGCTCCCCTCCCCTTCCGGGAGGATAGCTTATTCTGACCTCCCCTCCGTTCCTGCCGATGGAGCTGCTTCCCCTGACACACTGGAACCTCCCCCCCTTCGCTATGCTCTGGAGGGGAAGCCGGTCCCGATCTCCAGCTGCTGCTTCGGGATTCCCTATTTGCTCCTTCCCCCTGATGAGTCCCCCCTGGGGCTCCTCTTGTCTTGGCTACAGGCGCCCCCTCCTGGGAATCCTCCGATTCGCTGGAAAGGCTCATGGAATCCCTCGGGCCACCGTCCTCCTCTTCCTCGCTGTCCTCGGACTCTTCCCAATAGTCCTCCCTCTCCTGCCTCCCATGTGCCTCTGCTCCTGAACCCCTGACATCCATCCCCCCTCGAAGCCCCCCCTTCCCCCCTCCCGCTGCTTGGGTGCTGGTTCCGGGTGCTCCATTGCCATGGGGGGTAATGCTGGAAACAGTTCATTTCCCCCGGTCTGCCGCCCCCCAACTGGATCCGGCCAGTCCTTGACGACCTCGTCTACGTCGATCTCCTCTGCTTCCAATTCAGTGTATGTGTGCTCGAACCCGGGCTCCTCCCCCAACACGTCCATGTCCGCCTCTCCCCCTGTTACCTCGGGCGATGCTGTTTGCCAAGGCCACCTTAGCCACCTCCTGCTCCACCCCACTTCTGGCTGATCGTCCCACCAGTAAGAGCGGTCCGTGTCCACCCCCGAGCACGATCCCCCCCTTGGAGACTTCCAGTCGGCGCCAGCGTTTAATGGCTGTCCTTTCTCCGAGCTCCGGAGAAGGACTGCTCCGTGAGTTCGGGTCTGACCCGCTACGGCAAGCGGGGGACCCCTAAAATCACAGGCGCAGAAGCCTGTGAACAAGGAGACTCGGTGGGAACCAGAAGCGCCCCCCTTTACTGCGAAAGAGCCTTTTTAAAGGCTCCGGAACGGCATCGGGAGTGAGCATGGTGCTGAGAGTCGCAACCCAGCCCGCGGAGTGAAGCCGCGTTGCCATGAACGGAGAGCGCCGATTCCTTCCTGTAAATTGAAATTCGACTGAAAAACCCGTGAGTAGGACTGAAAGATTATTTGGGACTTTAAAACTAAAATTTAAAATTCAGCCGGAAACGGGAAAGGCAAAAAATAAGGAAGTCTGCCTTCCCCCAACTGCATGACAGATTAAGCAACGAAAACACAAAGCTGCATCTGAAGGAAAATAATCTTATGACTGCTTAACCTTGGCATTGGACATGATCTCCTCTCTAGCAGGCAGGGGCAGAGGGGAGAAAAAGTGACTTTATAACCTGCATGACTTTTTAAAAGAGAAAAGTTTTCCGCTGCCTTAATCCCCTGAGACGGACTGTCAAAATAAGATACCAGGAACTGTATTTAGAACTTGATACAACTTGTTACAAAGTTATACTGTGGAAGCTCTGCTTGTTACAGTGTTGGGACTTTGCTGCAACAACTCTTTGGATAGTGTGGACAGAGTAATTATATAGAAAAAGTGTTGCAGCACTTATATTGAGGAATCCTGGTCTCTTTGTTCTTTGTTTCCTTCACTTGGACATTTTGGTTTGCTCCCTCTAGAGGGTTGAGAAGTAACAGTTGCAGAGCAACGGATTAAGACAGTGGGATTTTCCATCAGGAAACTGCTCCTGTGAGAACGTCCTTGGGACATGAGCGGCCCAGCAGATGAGATAACTACCAGAGCTAAAGCAAAACAACAACAACAAAAGAAAAGAGGCTCAATATCAAGCCTAACACCGACAGGAGCAGCTGGGCAAGAAAAAGTGACAGCTGTTTCAATGGATTCAATGACACAGGCGTTACTCAAGTTAAATCAATCTTTAGAAGCTTTGACAAAGCAGAGTACAGAAAATTCACAAAAATTAACAGCAAGGTTGGACTTGAATACGAAAAGTGTGACATCTAACATAGAATCTATAAATAAGCTGATTGAAGAAAACTCTGCAACACGTAAAATCGCAGAGGACGCCAGACATATTGCTGAAGAGACACAGGAAAAACTAGAACCAATCTCCAGAAAAGTGTATGAACATGATGCGACCTTGTCTTTGCTGGAATTACAGAGAAAGGAGAGAAACCTGAAATTAAGACTAGTTCCCGAAAGTGAAGGGGACAGCCTTGTGGAGTTCCTCACACAAGAGTTTTCTGACTTTTGGCAGGAAGAATTGCAGGAGGAAGAATTTAAGATAACAACAGCATTCAGATTGGGCAGGAGACAGAACAGAAAGACTCTGAGGGATTGCCTGATTACTTTTAGATCCAAGGAAGAAAGGGACAAAATATTAAAACTACATTGCCAAAAGGCCTTGGAAATTGAAAACTCTCATATACAAATCTTCAAGGACATCCCTAAATATATTCTTGAGGTGAGAACCTTCTATAAAGATCTGGTCTACCTGCTGAAAAGGAACAACATACTTTTTAGGTGGGAGTTCCCACAAGGACTGTCCTTTAACTACAAGGGAAAGAAGGTGAAAATAAAAACAATTCAAGACAAAGAGAAGTTTTTGGAGAAAAACCACGAGGATTTGCAGAAGGGAACGGTAGACCCAATTCCAGAGGTAAAAGGGGCGGTAGATATCTTGAATCTATCGTTTGGACTTAAACCACCATCAGAGGAAGAGCAGCAACTTGGAGCGGTAGGAGGAGTAAATGACAAATAACAAGATGGCCCTGCAATTCCTTAGCTGGAATTGTAATGGGCTGAACATGCCCAGGAAAAGACGTCAATTTTTTCATATTCTGAAAAGAGAAAAATTGGATTTGATTTGCTTACAAGAAACCCATGTGACAAGGGTACACAGGAAATTACTTATAAATAAAAGACTAGGACAAGAATTCATCTCATCGGATAAAGTTAAGAAAAGAGGAGTGGTGATTTATGCAAAAGAGAAATTGGCCCCAAGAATGATGTTTAAAGACGAACAAGGAAGATATTTGGCAATTGAAATACAAATACAAGGAGAAAAACTGTTAATTGTTGGAATTTATGCACCAAATGAAGGGAAGGCGGAATTTTTTAAGAAGCTGCATGGAACTCTGATGGACTATTTGGACTATAATGTAGTAATCATGGGAGATATGAATGGTGTGGTTTCTACAAATATGGACAAGGCACAAAGACAGACAATCTCTAAGGAAGGGAGACTTCCGAAGACCTTCTTTGAAATGACTGAAAATATGGACTTGATAGATATTTGGAGAACAAGGAACCCACTCGAAAGAGAGGGAACTTTCTTTTCTCAAGCAATGATGACCTGGACCAGAATCGATCAAATCTGGATTACTAGTGGGCTGGCTCCAAAGATCAAGAATATAGAAATCTGCCCCAAGACTTGCTCTGACCATAACGCCGTGAAGATGGAAATGAAATTTATAACAACTGGTCAATTTAGATGGAGGATGAATGACACCCTGTTTCGAGATGAGGAGATCCACAGAAAGGCCCAAAAAACCTTAAAGGACTATTTTGAATTAAACCTAAAAACTGATGTAGAAAAAAGAGTGATCTGGGACGCAAGTAAAGCTGTGATGCGAGGATTCCTAATCCAACAAAATTCAGTAAAAAAGAGAAAGCAAAATGAGAAGAAGGAAAAGATCCTGGAAAAGATAAAAGAAGGAGAGAAGAAATTGAGATCAAAACCAAAGTCCCAGGAGATTTTGAGAGAGATCAAGTTATACCAGACACAATATATGGAACTGATGAACCAAGAGATTGAATGGAAGATAAAGCAAATGAGACAAAAGACATTCGAATCTGCAGATAAATGTGGTAAGCTTCTGGCTTGGCAATTGAAGAAAAGACAGAAACTAAATACAGTTACAAACCTAGAAGTGGATGGAAAGAATATATCCAAACCCAATGAGATTAGAAACTGTTTTTTGAGCTACTTTAAAAAATTATATTCACAAGGACCGCAGAAGGAAGAGGATATAGATGAATTCCTTAAAAAATATGGACTACAAAAAATCTCTCATCAAAGCAAGGTGGATCTAAACCAGAGAATAACAGAACAAGAGATAGAGGGTGCCATTCAGAACATGCAACTGGGCAAATCTCCAGGACCAGATGGACTGACTTCCAGATACTATAAAGCTTTGAAGGAGTGGTTGGTACAACCGTTAAAGGAAGTCTGTAACGAGATTCTAGAGGGGGAAAAGGCGCCAGAATCGTGGAAAGAAGCTTATATTACACTCATACCAAAGACAGAGACTGAAAAGACTCAGCTTAAGAACTACCGCCCAATATCATTACTCAATGTGGATTACAAAATCTTTGCAGACATTTTGGCAAAAAGATTGAAAAGAGTGTTGATGGAGAAGATTCACAAGGACCAAGCAGGCTTTCTCCCAAAAAGGCACTTATCAGACAACGTGAGGAACATAATAGACATTTTGGAACTATTGGAGGTGAATATAAACACTAAAGCAGTGCTGATATTTGTGGATGCGGAGAAAGCCTTCGACAATATTTCTTGGAGTTTTATGAAAAAGAATCTTCATGGGATGGGGGTAGGCCAAGGATTTGAGAATGGTATGGGTGCGATATATTCTGAACAAAAAGCTAAGTTGATTGTAAATAATGTGATAACTGAAGAATTTAAGATAGAAAAAGGGACACGACAAGGGTGCCCAATTTCCCCATTGCTTTTTATATCAGTCCTGGAGGTTTTGCTAAATATGATTAGAGATGACCAGCAGGTTAAAGATGTACAGGTCGGAGCAAAACATTATAAGTTAAGAGTCTTTGCAGATGATTTGGTACTTACTTTACAAGAGCCAGATACTAGTACAAAGAGGGTGTTGGAGATAATTCAAGAATTTGGTCAGGTGGCCGGATTCAAACTGAACAAACAAAAGACTAAAGTTTTGGAGAAAAATTTAACAGGTATGGAGAGGGAGAAATTCCAGAATGAAACAGGTTTGACAGTGGTTAAGAAGGTGAAATACCTAGGGGTTCATCTGACATCTAAAAATCTGAATTTGTATAAAGACAATTATGAAAAATGTTGGTCAGAAATCAAAAAAGATCTAGAAATATGGTCAAATTTGAAACTGTCAATGTTAGGCCGAATTGCAGTTATTAAGATGAATGTATTGCCTAGAATGTTATTCTTGTTTCAAACTTTGCAGGTTCTTGACAAGATGGACTGTTTCAAGAGGTGGCAGAAAGACATTTCAAAATTTGTCTGGCAGGGCAAAAAGCCCAGAATAAAATTTAAAATATTGACAGATGCAAAAGAAAGAGGGGGATTTGCCCTGCCGGATTTAAAATTGTATTATGAAGCAGCAGCGTTTTGCTGGCTGAAAGAGTGGATGCTCCTCGAGAATACAGATATCTTGAATCATAGAATCAGAGTTGGAAGAGACCACAAGGGCCATCGAGTCCAACCCCCTGCCAAGCAGGAAACACCATCAGAGCACTCCTGACATATGGTTGTCAAGCCTCTGCTTAAAGACCTCCAAAGTAGGAGACTCCACGACACTCCTTGGCAGCAAATTCCACTGTCGAACAGCTCTTACTGTCTTGGATTATCTTGGATTTAGAAGGTTTCAATAATGCATTTGGTTGGCATGCATACTTATGGTATGATAAAATTAAAGTGCATAGGGCCTTTAAAAACCATATTGTCAGAAAAGCATTATATAATGTCTGGATAAGATATAAAAACTTGCTGGAAAACAAAACCCCTAGATGGTTGTCACCCTTGGAGGCTAAGGCATTGAAAAAGCTCAATATGGAGGCCGAATGGCCAAAGTATTGGGAAATCTTGGAACAAGACGGAGATAAATTGAAGTTACAGAGTCATGAGAAATTGAAACCCAAAGTACGAGATTGGCTCCATTATTATCAAATAATGGAGGTGTACAAACAAGATAGGAAAATTGGCTTCCAGGTGGAGAAATCAAAATTAGAAACTGAATTGTTAGAACCCAATACTAAGAACTTATCAAGAATGTATAATTTGCTGCTGAAATGGAATACACAAGATGAAACAGTTAAATCAGCTATGATTAAGTGGGCACAGGACATTGGCCATAATATTATGTTTGCTGACTGGGAATGGTTGTGGAACACCGGGATAAAATTTACGGCATGTAATGCTTTAAAGGAAAATATTATGAAAATGATCTATAGGTGGTACATGACCCCAGTCAAGCTAGCAAAGATTTATCATTTGCCTGATAACAAGTGCTGGAAATGTAAAGAATCTGAAGGTACTTTCTACCACCTTTGGTGGACGTGCCCAAAGATTAAGGCATTCTGGGAAATGATATATAATGAAATGAAAAAAGTACTTAAATGTACATTCCCTAAGAAACCAGAGGCCTTTCTCTTGGGCATTGTCGGCCAATTGGTGTTAAAGAAAGATAGAATTTTCTTTATGTATGCTACAACAGCAGCAAGAATACTTATCGCAAAGTATTGGAAGACACAAGATCTACCCACCTTGGAAGAATGGCAGATGAAAGTGATGGACTATATGACATTGGCTGAGATGACTGGCAGAATCCGTGATCAGAGGAAAGAGACGGCGGAAGAGGATTGGAAGAAATTTAAAATTTATCTTAAGAACTATTATAAAATTGATGAATGCTAAAATGTCGAGGTGTTGAGAAAGAAAAAGGGATTACAGTGACATAAGAATAAGTTGAAGAAAAGACTATGAGGACACATATTTGATAAAATTATTTAGAAGCTGCTGAAATAATCTTGGAAATTGGGATGCAGAAAGGGGAGGTATGGAGGAGTCTGAGAAATGAGGGTAATGAAAAAAAGGTTAGGAAATTATACATGTTTGTTTGTCCTTTTATTTGTTTGTATTGTTTAAAAAATGCTGTAAAACCAATAAAAAATTTATATATATATAAAAAAAGAGCACAATCCCCTTGGAGGGCTCGATTCCGGCGTCGTCTCCTCTGCGGAGGAGAACCCCTGGAACGTGCTGGCGGAAAGTGTGGGCGTAAAAAGCCAGCTGTCGAAATAATCCGCTGGCATGGGCCTGTGTGGGAAGAGTGCATGGAACTCGTCTTTGAGAAGCGGTTCCTCCAGAGCATAATCCGGCACCCAACTGTTGGCGCTGGCCGGGGTACCCTCCCTGGCGAGGAGATATTCTACTCCCTCCTCCCCCCCATCTCGAGTCCAGAATCTCCGTGACCTCGTTGAATGTCGTAGCCCTCAGTGACTTCCCCCCCTCTGGTGACTTTCTGCGTGGGTCTGGTGCTGTCCCTGGCTCCTGAAACCTGTGTGGGGCCTTGTAGGGTGTGAGCACCGACCTATGAAAGACCGGGTGCATTCTGGAACCTTCTGGGAGAGTCAACCAAAAAGCTACAGGATTGATCCTGGCCTCAACTTGGTATGGCCCTAGCTGTTTGTGTCCTAGCTTCTTCTTAGCTAACGACTTGGCCGGCACTGCCTGGGCCGCTAACCATACCCAGTCCCCCACCTGGATGTCTTCCCCTGCCCTCCTGTGCCTGTCTGCCTGCTCCTTGTAGGCGTGTTTAGCTAGCTCCAAGTGCCGTCGGAGTTCCTCGTGGACCTCCTGCAATTCTGCTGCTAAGTGCTCAGCTCCCTGCGGCTCCCCCTGTGCCGTCGTCTCCAACCCCGGGAAGGTTCTGGGATGTCGCCCATTGTTGGCGCAGAACGGTGTCACCCCCGTTGACGCGTGCTTCATGTTGTTGTAGGCAAACTCGGCCAGCGGTAGGTAGTCCACCCAAGTCGCAGGCTGTTGATTGGCGTAACATCGCAGGTACTGCTGCATGATGGCGTTGACCCTCTCCGCTTGGCCGTTGGTCTGCGGATGCCTCGCCGACGCTAAGTTGATCTTGACGTTCAGGATACCCAGGAACTTCTGCCAGAAACTGGAAATGAATTGGCGGCCCCGGTCGGACAGGATGGACCGTGGCAAGCCGTGAACCCTGAACACGTGGTCTATGAACAGCTTGGCGGTCTGTTCCGCTGTGGCCACCTTCGCGCAAGGAATGAAATGCGCCATCTTGGTGAACAGGTCTACAACCACAAGTACCGCCGTCTTGCCTCGCGAACTGGGTAGATCAGTAACAAAGTCCAGCGCCACCCTCTCCCACGGCTGTAGTGGCGTCTCCAGCGGTTCCAGTAGTCCCGCTGGCTTCTTGTGCACTGGTTTGGATCTCTGGCAAGTGTCACACCTGGCGACGTAATCCGCGACCTCTCCTCGCATCTGGGGCCACCAAAAGTCCCTGGCTACTAAGTCCGCCGTCTTCTCCTTGCCGAAGTGACCCGCGCTGGGTGCGTCGTGCCACTGCTGCAGGACCTTCGCGCGGAGATCGTCCCCCGGCACGTAGAGAGCACCTTTGCGGGTTAGCAGGCCGTCGCGTATCTGGAAATCGCCGTCCTTTGCTGTGCCCCTCCACAGTTCCTCCATCTTGGATTGCGCGAACGGATCCGTCTGCAGCGTGCGACGCACCGCGTCCAGGTCCACGGCGGCTGAAGCACATGCCCATGCCTGCGGTGCGAAAATGTGCTTGGCCGCCACTGGTGCCGCTTCCTCGAGATACTGGGGTTTCCTGGAGAGCGCATCTGCTATGACATTGTTGTCTCCTGGGATGTACTCTATCCTGAAGTCGAAATCCGCAAAGAACTCCGCCCAGCGTATGTGCCTCTGGCTCTGGAGCTTCGCCGTGCGCCAATACTCTAGGTTCTTATGGTCCGTGCGGACCTGCACAGTGTGTCTGGCTCCGAAGAGGAAGTGCCTCCACGCCTTGAAGGCTGCATGAATGGCCAGCAACTCCCTGTCCCAGATGGTGTAGTTCTGCTCCGACTTGCTGAGCTTTCTGGAGTAGAACGCGCAAGGCCTCCAGTTCCCTTGCGGATCTTGCTGCAAGAGGACCGCCCCCACCGCTCTGTCCGATGCGACAGTCTCAACCCGCATGGGCCTGCTGGGATTCACGTGTAGCAGCTGTTCTTCGGACACGAAGAGGCTCTTAAGTCTCCGAAAGGACTGCTCCGCCTGGTCCGTCCAAATGAACTTTTTCTTCTTGGAACTGAGGGTGTCCGTGATAGCCGCCGTCTTTTTCGCGAAACCTTTGATGAACTTGCGGTAAAAGTTGGCGAAGCCGACGAACCTCTGGACTTCCTTCCGATTGTGTGGGCTCTTCCAGTCCAACACCGCGCGGACCTTGGCGCTGTCCATGGCGAGTCCCTTGTCGGACAGCCTGTAGCCCAGAAAATCCACCTCCGTCACGTCGAACTGGCACTTCTCCAGTTTGGCGTAGAGTCTGTGCTCCCTTAGCCTCTGCAGGACCTCCTTTACGTCACTCTCGTGAGCCTCCGGCGATTCCGAGAAGATCAGGATGTCGTCGAGGAAGCATACGCACTTCTTGTAAAGGAGTCCCGCTAGCACGTGGTGCATGAATGCTTGGAAACAGTGGGAGCCATTTTGGAGGCCAAACGGCATAACTTTGTATTCATAGGTGCCCAACGGCGTAAACATGGCCGTCTTCCACTCATCACCCTCCCTCATGCGTATGAGATTGTACGCGCCGCGCAGATCCAGCTTGGTGAAGATCTTCCCCTTTCGCACCGTCGCGAGCAAGTCGTCAATCTTAGGCATGGGAAATGCCTTGGGCTTTGTCATCGAGTTTATGGCCCTAAAGTCTACGATGAGCCTTTTTTGGGGCGTGTCCTTCTTCTTCACGAAAAACACAGGACTGCCCCCCACTGCCTTGGATTCTTGGATGAATCCCCGCTTCAAATTGTGCTCTATGAACTCCCTGAGCTCCTGCATCTCGTCCTCGGACATGGAATACAGCTTCGCAGTCGGCAGCGTCGCTCCTGGCAAGAGGTAAATTGCGCAGTCGTAGGGCCGGTGGGGGGGCAACTGGTCAGCTTCCTTTTCGCAGAAGACCTCCAAAAACCCCCTGTACTTGTGGGGCACCGACTGCACCATGCCCAGGTGCAGCTGCTGCCCTTCCTCCTGGCCCTCCGCTTCCTGGCCGGGCTGGATGCAGTGCTGTGCGCAGTAGGATGAACCAAAGGTGAGTTGTCGCTGGTACCACGCTAATGACGGGCTGTGTCTATCCAGCCAACTCATGCCCAACACTATAGGCGTGTCTGACAGGCGGGTGACGTTGAAACTGATGACCTCGCGGTGATTCCCAATCTGCATCACCATGGGTGGTGTCTGTTGTACCACCTGCCCGCCCAGCAGCTTCCTGCCATCGACTGTGACAACGTTTAAGGGCAGCGTGGCTGGTAGAAGCGCTATGTGATGTTCCTTGATGAACTGCACCCCCATGAAGTCTGCATTGCTACCGGAGTCAATGCTAACAGGGACTTCCAGGGTGAGTCCATTAGGTAACTGGAGAGTTGCAGTGAGTTGCACCACTGGCTTGGGTGGTAGGGGGTCTGTAGGCTGCAAAATCGCTGGGGACTGCTTTACTGACTTGCCTGTCTGAGCCCCAGCATCTCTGCTTCCAGCCAGGCACTGTCATTTCCCTGAAACTGCTCTCCGTGGTGAGCTGCCTCTGTTACTGTTGCTAAGGCTGCAGTGTGCTTCTGGAGCCTCTGGGGACACTCTTTGGCCATGTGTTGCGCACTGTCACAGATGTAGCACTTCCTGCTCCCTCTAGGAGGCTTAGTCTTGACTGCTCCGGGCGCTGGGGCTCCGGCTGCTGTCTGAGCCTTGGCACCACCAAGCTCCATCGGTTCCTCCCCCTCCCTCAGCGGAGGCGAGGGATGCGTACGTCCCAGGTCCCTGGGAAGAAAAGGAGACGCTCTAGCCGGTGCACGCACCTGGCGACCCTCATCACTGTGCCAAGGGCGTTCTTCGTGGCGCACTCCTATCGTGAGCGCTCTCTGCACGACGTCTGCGAGGGTTTGAGGTCTGTCCCCCCTTGCCAACTCATCCTTTACGGAGCCATTGAGTCCCTCCCAGAACAAATCTCTCACTGCCACGGAGTCCTTTTCCCAGCCCAGCACATTCAGCAATGCAAAAAAGCGGGAATGGTACTGTCGTACTGTAGCCTTGCCTTGCCTCAATCCATGCATCTCGCGCCTTGCCACATCAATGTCCACGGTAGATTGGAAACAAGCGTCCATGGCCGCAATAAATGCGTCAGAATCCCTGCGGGCAGGACCATCTTCGCGCCATAAATTGCGTAGCCAGGCTTTAGCTTCCCCATGCAAGTGGGATACAATGAAGCCTACTCTCTCCTCCTCATCTCTAAAATCCTTCCGAAGCAAATGCAGCGCATATACGACGTCAGCTCTGAAACTGGGATAATGCTTCAGGTTCCCATCGAAGTGGGCTACTAAACTGCCCCCCTGCCAGCCGAGTCCAATTCCCTCTGACCTGGGCCCCGGGAACCCTTCTTTGCATGCACGCTCCCACCTGGCTTGCAGATCCTGGCATCGCGCTTCTGCTTCCTCTCCTGTCTTTTTGGAGATCAGTACTGCCGTGGAAAGCTCCGCTACTGCGTTTCGCAGTTCTGTTAGTTGCTCCTCCGCAGTCATCTCTGCCAACCTTCGTGAGCTTGCAAAAAAAATTTTTTTGCGTACAGAGAGGGGACTTACTGTCAGGGCTGCCTCAGGTCCCAGCTCACAAAGGACCAACGCCAGTCTCTCTTTATATACAGAAATTTTATTGCAGTTCATTTTTCGTTTCACAGCCGAGGCACGCAGCCCCACGTCCGTAACGCTAGACCGCTGAAGTCCCCTCTGAATCAGTCCCTCCCCTGCACCAGTTTAAGATGCTTGCTTTGCTCCACCTCCTCCTGTCTTTCCTTTTCCGCAGGGTCTTTCTGCCCGCTGGAGTTTCACCCCTCCTGGATTCCTCTGACGCTGAATCCACAGATGGCTCTCCTGCGGGCTTTGGGACCTGGCTCCTCCCCCGGGCTCTCCGTTTCCCCGCGCGCTTGCACATTTGAACTTGGCGCGCGCGCCCAGCTTCCAACCTTTCTCCTGATCGTTACATCACTCCTCTCACTGCTCCCCTCCCCTTCCGGGAGGATAGCTTGTTCTGACCTCCCCTCCGTTCCTGCCGACGGAGCTGCTTCCCCCTTTTTTTTATTATAATTTTTTTTATTGGTTTTACAATTTTTTAAAAAACAATACAAACATATAAAAAGACATACAAACACGTATAGTTTCATAATCTTTTTTTCATAAACCTTGTTTCTCAGACTCCCCCATACCTCCCCTTTCTGCATCCCGATGTCCAAAATTTTTAGCAACTTCTAATTATTTCTCTCAAGCCTCTGTCCTCTTAATCTTTCCTTCAGTCTAATCTTATATCACTGTAACCCTTTCTTTCTCAAAACCTCGACATTCTAACATTCATCAAGTTTATAATAGTCCTTAAGATAGATTTTAAATTTCTTCCATTCTTCTTCCGCCGTCTCCTTTCCCTGGTCACGGATTCTGCCAGTCATCTCAGCCAATGTCATGTAGTCCATCACTTTCATCTGCCATTCTTCCAGGGTGGGTAGATCTTGTGTCTTCCAATACTTTGCGATAAGTATTCTTGCTGCTGTTGTAGCATACATAAAGAAAGTTCTATCTTTCTTTGACACCAATTGGCCGACAATGCCCAAGAGAAAGGCCTCTGGTTTCTTAGGGAAAGTACATTTAAGTACCTTTTTCATTTCATTATATATCATTTCCCAGAAAGCCTTAATCTTCGGGCATGTCCACCAAAGGTGATAGAAAGTACCTTCAGTTTCTTTACATTTCCAACACTTGTTATCAGGCAAATGGTAGATTTTTGCTAGCTTGACTGGGGTCATGTACCACCTATAGATCATTTTCATAATGTTTTCCTTTAAGGCATTACATGCCGTAAATTTAATACCGGTGTTCCACAACCATTCCCAGTCAGCAAACATAATGTTATGACCAATGTCCTGTGCCCACTTAATCATAGCTGATTTAACTGTTTCATCTTGTGTATTCCATTTCAGCAGCAAATTATGCATTCTTGACAAATTCTTGGTATTGGGTTCTAACAGTTCAGTCTCTAATTTTGATTTTTCCACCTGGAAGCCAATTTTCCTGTCCTGTTTGTAAACCTCCATTATTTGGTAATATTGGAGCCAATCTCGTACTTTAGGTTTCAATTTCTCATGACTTTGTAATTTCAATTTATCTCCATCCTGTTCCAAAATTTCCCAATACTTTGGCCATCCGACCTCCATATTAAGTTTCTTCAGTGCCTTAGCCTCCAAGGGTGACAACCATCTAGGGGTTTTGTTTTCCAACAAATCTTTATATCTTATCCAAACATTAAACAACGCTTTTCTGACAATGTGATTTTTAAAGGCCTTATGCACTTTGATTTTATCATACCATAGATATGCATGCCAACCAAATGTATTATTAAAGCCTTCTAAATCCAAGATATCTGTATTCTCGAGGAGCATCCACTCTTTCAGCCAACAAAACGCTGCTGCTTCATAGTACATGTCAGGGAACTGCCATCGGAGGAACAGGTGGGGAAAGGGCTCACGGAGGCTGGGAGGGACTCAACAGTTGAAGCAGGGACCAGCAGGGGGAGAGATGGGTCTCTGGAGGAGAGTCTCACAAAGGCTGAGAGAGACGCAGCAGCTAAAGCAGGAACTAGCAGGGAAAGGGGAGGATCTCTGAGGGAAAGCGAGCAAGAGGGAGGGCTCAGGGACACGTCCAGCGAGAACAGTGGGGAGGTGTCAGAAGCTCCCATAGGGAGACCTATTCCTCGCCGGAAGCTGTCACGCCGCGAATCCCGAAGACGTGTTTCCGTTAAGGAGCTTTTATGCTGGAAGCGCTTCCGAAAACAACCACTGTCGGAATCTGCAAGTGACTAGAGCAGACATGTCTGAGGAGCTCTGTCACACACAGAGGTTTGTGGAGTTGCACAAACTCTGAGGGACTACGATTTTACGCACAAGCAGCTCATCATCCCATCACAGCATTCCGACAGTCTTTGTAAGCTGTTTGTGCAGGAGAAGGCATCATGAGTGACCCAGCCGGAACCGGAGAAGCAGGAGTTGGAGCGGGTCCAAGCTTGGAAGAAAGGTACCGAGCGTTGGAAATCCAACTGGCGCTGCAGACGGCGAGGCTTGAGGAGAGAAGGGCTCAGGATGCAGACAAGAAGGGGAGAGCCACCCAGTTCACCAGAAAGGTACCAGGATTGGTGCAGAAGTTTGGGGGGGACCCCAAGGACTACCATGCCTTTAGAACAGAGATGCAATATGCCCTCAATGTGCAGTTTGATGAATTCCCTGACGAGGAATCGCGAGTGGCTTTCGTGATTGGGCATCTTGAAAGGGGGGCGAGGGACTGGGTTAGACCCCTGATGGCAACGCATAATGACGTCCTAAAGGACACCATGAAGTTCTTTCGTGCAATGGATCTCATGTTTTCCAGCGATATTGAGCAGGGAGTGGTGCGCAGACAGCTAATGGCTTGCAAGCAGGGAAGCCGATCTGTCCGTGAGTACTGGACTGAGTTCACCATGCTGGTTCACAGATTGGGGTGGGACTTATCGGCGGCACCCATTCAAATGCTATTTGAAGAAGGCCTTGCTTCGGCTGTGAAAGACGAACTTTCCCGGGGTCCTAGGGCGGATTCTATGGATCAGCTGACTAAATCTGCGCTGACCATAGGAGCGCGCCAGGAGGCGAGAGCTTTGGAGAGGCGGGAAGGGAAGGGGGAACGTTGGAAGGAGTTCCGCATTCCAGACATTCCAGAGACAACTTTCCCGCCGGCAGAGCCGATGGAAATCGGAACAGCGCGCGCGCACGCAGTTTCAAAGCCCAGTGAGGGGGGAAAGAAGGAGGGAAAAGGCGCCCGGAAATGCTATCTCTGCCAACAGCCAGGTCACTTTGCCAGAGTCTGCCCCTAGAGGAAGGAATAGCAAGGGATGATGGGAGCTGTTGAGGGAAGAGAGGAGGAAAAACCGGAGCAGGTAAAAGCCAACGCCTGGTTGCCACAGTCGGGGCACAGCAGCCAGGCCAAAGAGCAGTGAAAGTGCCCATGCCAGAAGCTCCTCAACCTGCCCTAGTGATAGAAGTGTCGCTAGAGCTGCAAAATGGACACCCCCAAAAGATAAAGGCGCTGTTGGACTCAGGCAGCTCCTGCAATTTCATGAGCAAAGAGTTTGCAGCTGAACACCAAATACAGACTATCCCTTTAAGCAACCCCCTGCAGGTGACCACGATCGATGGCAGGGAGTTGTTGGGAGGAGAAGTCAGCTTGCAGACCGTCCCAATGATAATGAAGGTGGCAAGGCACACAGAACTGATAGCGTTTAATGTGGCCACCTTGGGAGGAGCTCCTATTATTTTGGAGATGAGCTGGCTAGCGTTACATGATCCGCTGGTGGGCTGGCATCAGAGAGTGGTTTCCTTTGGTTCAGCACATTGCTTAGAACACTGCAAAGGGGGAAAGGGTTCAGCAGGGGCCCAAGCCACCCTAGCAGGGACGGAAGTAATGGAGAAAGTGAAGGTACCACCACAATACGCAGATCTCAGCGACGTGTTCAGCGAGAAGGAAGCTGACCAACTACCCCCGCATAGACCCTTTGATTGTCAAATCAATTTACTCCCTGGGGCACAGCTTCCTGTAAGCAAGTTGTATGCCATGTCAGACAGAGAAATGCAGGAGCTAAGAGAGTTCATTGACAAGAACCTGAAGAGAGGCTTCATCAGAGAGTCCAAAGCAGTGGGAGGTAGCCCAGTGTTTTTTGTGGATAAAAAACACACGGACAAGCCGAGACTGGTGTGTGACTTCAGGGCGTTAAACGCAGTGTCAGAACCCGTGGCTTTCCCTATGCCCCGGATTGACGACATTTTGACCAGGGTGCGGAAGGGAAATATTTTTACAAAGCTGGACCTAAGGGGGGCGTACAACCTGATACGTATAAGGAAAGGGGATGAATGGAAAACCACCATGTTCACCCCTTTGGGGGCATTTGAATATCTCGTTATGCCATTTGGCTTACAAGCAGGCTCGGCGTGCTTCCAATCGTTTATGAACCACGTACTGGGGCCTTTGCTTTACAAGAATTGTGTGGCCTTCCTAGATGACGTGTTGGTGTATTCTGAGAATGAGGAGCAGCATGTGAGAGACGTCAGAGAAGTGTTGAGCAGGCTGCAAGCCAACCGGCTGTGGGTGAAACTGGAGAAGTGTCAGTTTCATACCAAGGAGGTGGAATTCCTGGGGTACCGCCTGTCAGACAAGGGATTGGCCATGGATCCCGGCAAGGTCCAGGCAGTGCTGGAATGGAAAGCACCCAAAACCAAGAAGGATGTGCAGAGGTTCCTAGGGTTTGGGAACTTTTATCGTAAGTTCATCCGAAACTTTGCACACCTGACGGCGCCCATTACGGACTGTCTCAGCAGTAAGAAGAAATTTGTTTGGACTGAGGAGGCGGAGCGAGCTTTTGAGGAACTGAAAAGGGCCTTCGCCTCTGAAGGACAACTTCTGCATGTGGATTTACAAAAAAAGATGAGAGTCGAAACAGACGCATCAGACAGAGCCATAGGGGCGGTGCTTCTTCTGCAGCCAGGGAAGGAGGAGTCAGAGTGGAGACCGTGTGCCTTTTTTTCGCGAAAGCTGAACAAATCCGAGAGGAACTACACGGTGTACGACCGAGAACTTCTTGCTATTCATGAGGCTTTCCGGAGATGGAGGCATCTGCTAATTGGCGCACAACATAAGGTGCAAGTGTGCACTGACCACAAGAACCTAGAGTATTGGAGAACGGCACGAGTGCTCAACCAACGGCAGTTGAGATGGGCCCAGGAGTTCTCCAAATTTAACTTTGAGATTTGTTACGTGCCAGGCCCAGAGAACGTTAGGGCGGACGCTCTCTCACGCAAACCTGAATATTTGGAGGGGGAGAGAGCACCCGAAGAAAGACATGTCATTCCAGAGGACCGCTGGGTGTGTGGGGCGGCATTGGTGGGGCAAAGGGAACTGGTAGAGGGAACGGTGCATGATGAATACGCCCAGGAGAAACTCAGGGGTCTCAGGAGGGAGGGAGATAAACCTGGGGGTTTTGAGGAGAGAAACGGGGCATTGTACTACAAGGGAGCGTTATATATACCTGAAGGTGATTTGAGGGAGAAGGTACTCAAGCAACTGCATGATAGCCCCACAGCAGGGCATTTTGGGCAACACAAAACCATGTGGCTGGTTACCAGGGAATTTTGGTGGCCCAAGGTCAGGGAAGATGTGCGGGAGTATGTGAGAGGGTGTGACCAATGCCAGCGAGCCAAGGGGGAGAGGCGGGCACCGGCAGGGTTATTAGAACCGCTACCCACACCTGAAAGACCATGGGAAGCAGTGGCAATAGATTTCATGACTGATCTGCCAAAGTCCAGAGGGAAAACAGCCATCATGGTTGTGGTAGACCTGTTAACCAAAATGGTCCACTTTATAGCATGCTCACATGCTGTCACGGCAGAAGAAACCGCTAAATTGTTTGTAGAAAATGTGTTTAGGTTGCATGGCGCCCCCTTGAGGGTGGTTTCAGACCGAGGGAAACAATTTACTTCCAGGTTCTGGAGGAAGCTCATGAGCTTACTGCATGTAGAGGTCAATTTTTCGACTGCCCGGCATCCTGAAACCAACGGGCAGGCGGAAAGAGCCAATGGCATCCTCCAGCAATATTTGAGGTGTTATGTCAATGACAGAGAGAATGATTGGGTGGAGAAGCTGGCGTTGGCGGAATTTGCCTACAACAATGCGGAGAACGTGTCCACGAGGATGAGCCCCTTTTTGGCTAATTACGGGTGCCATCCCCGGGCTTTCCCGGGGGGGGGGGGAAGGGGAGAACTGGTGCGTTCCAGCTGCCGAACAGTTCGTAGAAGAAATGGAAGCGATCCATCGCCAGCTCCAACTTAACTTAGACAGGGCCAAGGAGGAATATAAGAGGCAGGCAGACAAAAACAGAAGAGAAGGTGAAACAATTAGGGTGGGGGATCAGGTGTGGCTGTCAACCCAAGGGTTACCATTCAAAGGAGGTTGTAAGAAGTTAAGACCCAAAAGACTGGGCCCATTTGAAGTCACACAACAGGTCAACCCAGTGGCTTTCAGACTCCGGTTACCGAACCACATGAAGCTGCACCCAGTTTTCCACAGGTCGTTGCTGTCACCGTATAAAGGGGACAGAGAAGGGAGGGTCACTCGGGGACCAGCAATGGAGGAAAGGGAACACAGCTACCATGTAGCGGAGATCCTCGATTCCAGGTGGAAGGGAGATCAAGTAGAGTATTTGGTAACGTGGGAAGGGGAACCGGAGTCGGAAAACTATGGCAACTGATAAGCCAAAGTTGCCATGAGTGCCAAGAAAAACAAACATGGAGTCCAGCGCGCTTCCCTTGCGCGGCTTGCAGACTGTTTGTGCCGATCCAAAAGTCCTCTGGCTCCCTGGCTGTCAGCAGAGCGATCGCAGCAGATAGAAGCAATTGCAGCGTGTGGGTGAATAATTCAGAACAGACACAAAGCGTTCCTTATCTTCTCTAGCCTTTAATCAAGTAGAATAACATCGTAAATTAAACCTGGCGAAAGCTCGCCCATTCTCCCTTTCGCGTAGCGTCCCAAAAGCAGACTGAAACACTCGGCGTCAAACCACTCCCCGTATGTGTTTCTAACCACGCCTCAGGGAAGAGACGTCACACAGAACTCTTTAACCCTGTGAGTTCTGAAACCAATAACAAAAACACCTGGGTCATGGCAGAGGATGTCAAGGACGAGGTTTTAATAGAAACTTTTCATCAGAGGTTCCCACGTAAACCTCAGCCAGTGGCGAGGTTCCGGAGGGAATACTTTGCCACCACAGATGAGGAAGAGGAGTTGGAGGGGTTCACAGATTCCGAGGAGGAGGAGGATTCAGCGAGCCGGAACAGCGACCGATGGAGGGAAATGTTCGAGACGTCTGAAGATGAAGAGGATTCTTTTCGGAGTTTTACCTCCTCACCGCCCAGAGGAGAGGGAACGGGCGGGGGTGAAGGGGGTCCTGGAGGGGAGGTGGATGTCAGGGAACTGCCATCGGAGGAACAGGTGGGGAAAGGGCTCACGGAGGCTGGGAGGGACTCAACAGTTGAAGCAGGGACCAGCAGGGGGAGAGATGGGTCTCTGGAGGAGAGTCTCACAAAGGCTGAGAGAGACGCAGCAGCTAAAGCAGGAACTAGCAGGGAAAGGGGAGGATCTCTGAGGGAAAGCGAGCAAGAGGGAGGGCTCAGGGACACGTCCAGCGAGAACAGTGGGGAGGTGTCAGAAGCTCCCATAGGGAGACCTATTCCTTGCCGGAAGCTGTCACGCCGTGAGTCCCGAAGACGTGTTTCCGTTAAGGAGCTTTTATGCTGGAAGCGCTTCCGAAAACAACCACTGTCGGAATCTGCAAGTGACTAGAGCAGACATGTCTGAGGAGCTCTGTCACACACAGAGGTTTGTGGAGTTGCACAAACTCTGAGGGACTACGATTTTACGCACAAGCAGCTCATCATCCCATCACAGTACAGTTTTAAGTCCGGCAGGGCAAATCCCCCTCTTTCTTTTGCATCTGTAAGTATTTTAAATTTTATTCTGGGCTTTTTGCCCTGCCAGACAAATCTCGCAATGTCTTTCTGCCACCTCTTGAAACAGTCCATCTTGTCAAGAATCTGCAAAGTTTGAAACAAAAATAGCATTCTAGGCAATACATTCATCTTAATAACTGCAATTCGGCCTAACATTGACAATTTTAGATTTGACCATATTTCTAGATCTTTTTAAATTTCTGACCAACATTTTTCATAGTTGTCCTTATACAAGTTCAAATTTTTAGATGTCAAATGAACCCCTAGGTATGTCACCTTCTTAACCACTGTCAAACCTGTCTCTTCTTGAAATTTCTCCTTCTCCATGACTGTCAAATTTTTTTCTAAGACTTTAGTTTTTTGTTTGTTCAGTTTAAGTCTGGCTACCTGGCCAAATTGTTGAATTATCTCCAACACTCTTTTCGTACTAGTGTTTGGCTCTTGTAAGGTCAATACTAAGTCATCTGCGAATGCCCTTAACTTGTAATGTTTAGCTCCGACCTGTACACCTTTAACCTGCTGGTCATTTCTAATCATATTCAGCAACACCTCCAGAACAGAAATGAAAAGCAATGGAGAAATTGGGCACCCCTGTCGTGTTCCTTTTTCTATCTTAAGTTCCTCCGTTATCACATTATTTACAATCAGCTTAGCTTTTTGTTCAGAATATATTGCACCCATACCATTCTCAAAACCTTGGCCTACCCCCATCCCATGAAGATTCTTTTTCATAAAACTCCAAGAAATATTGTCAAAGGCTTTCTCCGCGTCCACAAAAATCAGCACTGCTTTAGTGTTTATGTTCACCTCTAGCAATTCCAGAATGTCTATTATATTCCTTACATTGTCCGATAAGTGCCTTTTTGGGAGAAAGCCTGCTTGGTCCTTATGAATCTTCTCCATCAACACTCTTTTAAGTCTTTTTGCCAAAATGTCTGCAAAAAAATTATAATCCACATTAAGTAATGATATTGGGCGGTAGTTCTTAAGTTGAGTCTTTTCAGTCTCTGTCTTTGGTATGAGTGAAATATACGCTTCTTTCCACGATTCTGGTGCCTTTCCCCCCTCTGAAATCTCATTGCAGACTTCCTTTAACGGTTGAACCAACCACTCCTTCAAAGATTTATAGTATCTGGAAGTCAGTCCATCTGGCCCTGGAGACTTGCCCAATTGCATGTCTTGAATGGCACCCTCTATCTCTTGTTCTGTTATTCTCTGGTTTAAATCCACCTTGCTTTGATGAGAGATTTTTTGTAATCCATATTTTTTAAGGAATTTATCTATGTCCTCTTCATTTTGTGGTCCTTGAGAATAAAGTTTTTTGAAATAACTCAGAAAACAGTTTCTAATCTCATTGGGTTTAGATATGTTCTTTCCATCCACTTCTAGGCTTGTAACTGTATTTAGTTTCTGCCTTTTCTTCAATTGCCATGCCAGAAGTTTGCCACATTTATCTGCCGATTCGAATGTTTTTTGTTTCATTTGCTTTATCTTCCATTCAATCTCTTGATTCATCAATTCCATATATTGTGTTTGATATAACTTAATCTCTCTCAAAATCTCCTGGGACTTTGGTTTTGATCTTAATTTTTTCTCTCCTTCTTTTATCTTTTCCAAAATCTTTTCCTTCTTCTCATTCTGCTTTCTCTTTTTTATTGAATTTTGTTGAATCAAGAATCCTCGCATCATAGCTTTACTTGCGTCCCAGATCACTCTTTTTTCCACATCGGCCTTTAGATTTATTTCAAAATAGTCCTTTAAAGTTTTTTGGGCCTTCATGTGGATCTCCTTATCTCGAAACAGGGTGTCATTCATCCTCCATCTAAATTGACCAGTTGTTGTAAGTTTCATTTCCATCTTCACGGCGTTATGGTCGGAGCAAGTTTTTGGGCAGATTTCTACCCTCCTAATCTTTGGAGCCATCCCACTAGTGATCCAAATTTGATCAATTCTGGTCCAGGTCATCATTGCTTGAGAGAAAAAAGTTCCCTCTCTCTCAAGAGGGTTCCTTGTTCTCCATATGTCTATTAGGTCCATATTTTCCGTCATTTCAAAGAAGGTCTTCGGAAGTCTCCCTTCCTTGGAGATTGTCAGTCTTTGTGCCTTGTCCATATTTGTAGAAACTACACCGTTCATGTCTCCCATAATTATCATATTGTAATCCAAATAGTCCATCAGAGTTTCATGAAGTTTCTTGAAGAATTCCGCCTTGCCTTCATTTGGTGCATAAATTCCAACTATTAAGAATTTTTCTCCTTGTACTTGTATTTCAACTGCCAGATATCTTCCTTGTTCATCTTTAAACATCATTTTTGGAACCCATTTCTCTTTTACATAGATCACGACTCCTCTTTTCTTAACTTTATCCGATGAAATGAATTCTTGTCCTAATCTTTTATTTATGAGTAGTTTCCTGTGTGCTCTGGTTACATGGGTTTCTTGTAAACAAATCAAGTCCAATTGTTCTCTTTTCAAAATATGAAACACTTGACGTCTCTTCAAAGGCATGTTCAGCCCATTACAAGTCCAGCTAAGGAATTGCAGAGCCGTCTTGTTATTTTTCTGTTACTCCTCCAACCGTTCCAAGTTGTTGCTCTTCCTCTGATGGTGATGGGTTAAGTCCAAACGATAGGTTCAGAATGTCTAGTGCTCTCCTTTGTTCTGCAATTGGATCCACAGTTCCCTTCTGTAAGTCCTCTTGGTTTCTTTCCAAGAATCTCTCTTTGTCTTGTATTGTCTTTATTTTCACCTTCTTTCCCTTATAGTCAAAAGACAGTCCTTGTGGGAACTCCCACCTGAAAGGGATGATGTTCTTCTTCAGCAGGTAAACCAAATCCTTATAGAATGTTCTCAACTCCAAGATATGTTTAGGGATGTCTTTAAAAATCTGTATGGATGAATTTTCAATTTGCAAGGCCTTTTGGTAGTGTAATTTTAATATTTTATCTCTTTCTTCCTTAGATCTAAGGGTAATCAAACAGTCCCTCGGGGTCTTTCTGTTCTGTCTTCTGCCCAGTCTAAATGCTGTTGTAATCTTAAATTCTTCCTCCTCCAAGTCTTCCCAGAAACCAGCAAACTCTTGTGTTAAAAACTCCACCAGGTTGTCTCCTTCGCTCTCGGGAATCAGTCTTAATTTCAGATTTCTTTCCTTTCTCTGTAATTCCCACAAAGCCAGAGTTACATCATGTTCATGAACCTTTTTAGCAATCGGTTCTAAGTTCTCTTGAGTCTCTCCAGCAATAGTTCTAGCTTCCTCTGCAATTTTACGTGTTGCAGAATTTTCTTGAACCAGCCTGTTTATAGATTCTGTATTCAAGTCCAATCTTGCTGTTAGTTCTGTTAATTTCTGTGTATTTTCTGTATTCTGCTTTGTCAAGGTCTCCAAAGATTGATTTATCTTGAGTAACGCTTGTGTCACTGACTCCATAGAGGCAGCTGTCACTTTTTCTTGTCCTGTTATTCCTGTAGGAGTTACGCCTGTAATTGAGCCTCTTTTCTTTTGTTGCTGTTGCTGGTGTTGTTGCTGGTGGAGCTGCTGTTGCTGGTGGAGCTGCTTCCCCTGACACACTGGAACCTCCCCCCCCCCGCTACGCTCTGGAGGGGAAGCCGGTCCCGATCTCCTGCTGCTGCTTCGGGATTCCCTATTTGCTCCTTCCCCCTGATGAGTCCCCCCTGGGGCTCCTCTTGTCTTGGCTACAGGCGCCCCCTCCTGGGAATCCCCCGATTCGCTGGAAAGGCTCATGGAATCCCTCGGGCCACCGTCCTCCTCTTCCTCGCTGTCCTCGGACTCTTCCCAATAGTCCTCCCTCTCCTGCCTCCCATGTGCCTCTGCTCCTGAACCCCTGACAGCGCCATAAATTGCGCAGCCACGATTTAGCTTCCCCATGCAGATGAGTTATTATGAAGCCTACTTTCTCCTCCTCATCTCTAAAGTCTCCCCTTCGCTCTCCATCACCTCTCTCCCCTGTACCTCTGCTCCTGAGCCCCTGACAATTATATTTCATTTCCCAGAAAGCCTTAACCCTTGGGCACGTCCACCATAGGTGAAAGAATTTTCCTTCAGTTTCTTTACAATTCCAACACTTATTGTCTGGCAAATGATATATTTTTGCAAGCTTGATTAGGGTCATGTACCACCTGTAAATCATTTTCATAATATTTTCTTTCAGGGCATTACATGCCGTAAATTTCACACCAGTGGTCCTCAAATTGGTGTTTTTGGGGTTAGAATGCACATTCACCCCAAAATCGCAGAAATGTTTGTTACCAGCCCAAATCAACCATAGGTAAACATATGGTAACATGTCAATAGAAAAAGGACGAATAAGCTTTGATTGCTCTTTCGGTGTTCATTCACCCACAAATAGCAAAGCGGTGTGTAATGGTTGGGAGTTACTCGTGCGTAATCCTGCTCTGTTTGAGCATCGGGTTGCCTGGTTAAACCCTCCGGACTACGCAGCCCATGGTAGCGTGGCTGCTCTTAGTCACTTGTAGAATCTGACTGTGGGCGTTTCTTAAAGCGTTGCCAACATAAGAGTTGTTTGACGCCCAATCGTTTCCGCCTCTCACTGCGCGGGAGTCTCCTGCGCAGGGTGGGCGTGGGCAGCGGGGTGCTTGGGCTCTCCTCACTAACTTCCAACGAAGAGTCCTGGAGCCCCTGCACCTCCCTGTCCCGTTGCTCTCCTGGATCCCTGGTGTTACACTCATTCTCTTCCCCTTCTTCCTGGCTAAGTCTCCCTCTAGCGCTTGGACCTTCCCCTGCAGAATCAGAGACCCTCTCCTTCTCCCGTGCCTCTGATGGCAGTTCCCTGACATCCACCTCCCTCCCAGGGCCCCCTTCACTCCCCCTCCGACCCGGGGGCTCTGTTGCAGCCTCTTCTCTGGTCGGCGAGCCAAGGAAACCCCTGAAAGAGCTGTCCTCCTCATCTGTGGGTGTGAACACCTCTTCCCACCTGCTAAGGTTCCCACCCAAGGAATGACTCTCCCAATCCGATTCTTCTTCGGATTCTGAAAACCCTTCGAAACTCTCTTCCTCCTCCGTCGTGCCGAACTGTTCTTCCCAGAATCGCTCTAAGGGCTTGGGTTTATCTGGGAACCGTCGGTGGAACACTTCCACCATATGCTCGTCGCCAACTGCCTCTGCCGGCACCCACGTGTTTTCCGACCAGGGCTCTCCTTCCCACGCCACCAAGTACTGCACCTGCCGCCCTCGCCACCTTGAATCCACTATCTCTGCGGCCGAGCTCTGGTGTTCCCTCTCTTCTACCTGTGGTTGTGGCAAGACTTCTACCTCCCGCCCCTCTAATTCCTGCCCCTCTCTGTGCGGTGAGAGCAAGGACCTGTGGAACACGGGATGTATTTTCATGTTGTTGGGCAACCTGAGCTTGAACGCCACTGGGTTTATCTGTTGTATAACTTCAAACGGGCCCAGTCTTCTGGGCTGCAACTTCTTGCACCCTCCCTTAAAGGGTAACCCTTGAGTGGACAACCACACGCGATCCCCCACCCTAATGGTTTCCCCTTCCCTCCGGTGTTTATCTGCTTGCTTCTTGTAACTGGCTTTAGCCCTTTCTAGGTTCATCTTGAGCTGTTGATGTAACGCTTCCATTTCTTCCACAAACTGTTCAGCAGCAGGTACACTCCAGCTCTGTTCCTCATTGCCCGGGAACGCCCTGGGATGACACCCATAATTGGCCAAGAAGGGGCTCATACTGGTGGACACATGTTCAGCATTATTGTACGCAAATTCTGCTAGCGCTAGTTTCTCTACCCAATCATTCTGCCTTTCGCTAACGAAGCAGCGTAAGTATTGCTGGAGTACACTGTTTGCCCTTTCCGCCTGCCCATTGGTTTCTGGGTGTCTCGCTGTCGAGAAGCTTACCTCGACTTGCAGTAGGCTCATGAGCTTCCTCCAGAACCGGGAAGTAAATTGTTTTCTGCGGTCAGATAAAACCCTCAAGGGGGCGCCATGCAGCCTAAAAATGTGTTCTACAAACAACCGTGCCGTTTCTTCCGCCGTCACCGCATGGGAGCAGGCGATAAAGTGGCACATTTTGGTTAGCAAGTCTACTACTACCATCACTGCTGTTTTTCCCCTTGATTTGGGCAAATCCGTCATGAAATCAATTGACACCACCTCCCAGGGTTTGTTTGGCGTGGGTAAGGGTTCCAGCAAACCTGCTGGCATCGTGCGTTCCCCTTTGGCCCTCTGGCAGCGGTCACACCCTCTTACATATTCACGTACACCTTCCCTCACCCGTGGCCACCAAAATTGTCGGGTCACCAGCATCATGGTTTTGTGTTGCCCAAAATGTCCCGCTGTGGGGGTGTCATGTAGTTGTTTGAGTACCCTTCTTCTTAGAGCCTCCCCCGGTACGTACATCACCCCCCTGTAGTACAACACCCCTTCCTTCTCCTCAAACCCCTCTGGTGCTCCCCTCCCCTCTTGGAGTTCCCTGATTTTAGTCCGGGCGAATTCATCGTCCCTAGTGAGTCCTGCCAGTTCTCTCGTGCCCACTAGAGTACCCCCACACACCCATCGGTCCTCAGGTATGACGTGGCGGGTCTCCGGCGGCCCTTCTCCTTCGAAGTACTCTGGTTTCCGCGAAAGAGCGTTTGCTCTCACGTTTTGCTGGCCGGGCACATACTGGATTTCGAAAGAAAACTTGGAAAACTCCTGCGCCCAGCGAATCTGTCTCTGGTTGAGCACCTGTGCTGTCCGCCAATATTCCAAGTTCTTGTGATCTGTGCAGACCTGGATCTTATGCTGCGCCCCTATCAGCAGATGGCGCCACCGACGAAAGGCGGCGTAAATTGCTAGCAGTTCTCGGTCGTACACGGTGTAGTTTTGTTCCGACTTGCTCAGCTTCCTCGAGAAGAAGGCGCACGGTTTCCATTCTTGCTGGCTCAGTCCTGGCTGCAACAGAACCGCCCCGATGGCTCTTTCTGACGCGTCCGTCTCCAACCTCATAGGTTTCTCCAAATCCACATGTAGTAATTGTTCCTCCGACGCGAATGCCTTCTTCAATCTTTCAAAGGATTGCTGGGCTTCCTCCGTCCACACAAACTTTCTCTTACTACTGAGACAGTCCGTGATTGGGGCCGTCAAGTGTGCGAAGTTCTTGATGAACGTCCGGTAGAAATTGCCAAAACCTAGGAATCTCTGCACATCCTTTCGTGTCTTTGGGGTCTTCCACTCCAATACTGCTTGCACCTTGCTTGGGTCCATCGCTAAGCCTTTGTCAGATAGCATGTACCCCAGGAACTCCACCTCTCGGGCATGAAACTGACATTTCTCTAGCTTGACCCACAACTGGTGTTTCTGCAAATGTTGTAGCACTTCCCTGACATCTCTCACATGTTGCTCCTCATTTTCCGAATAAATCAAGACGTCGTCCAGGAATGCTACACAGTTCTTGTAAAGCAGAGACCCCAACACGTGGTGCATGAACGCTTGAAAACAGGCGGAGCCTGACTGTAATCCGAAAGGCATAACGAGATATTCAAAGGCCCCCAGGGGTGTGAACATGGTGGTCTTCCATTCATCCCCCTCTCTCATCCGGATTAAGTTGTAAGCCCCCCTCAGATCTAGCTTGGTGAAATTCTTTCCCTTCCTCACTCTTGTCAGATTGTCATCGATTCTGGGCATCGGGAAAGTCACAGGTTCTGACACCAAATTTACCCCCCTGAAGTCCACGACCAGCCTCGGTTTATCAGTGTCCTTTTTGTCCACAAAAAATACTGGACTGCCCCCCACTGCTTTTGACTCTCTTATAAACCCTCTCTTTAGGTTCTTGTCGATAAAGTCCCGTAACTCCTTCATCACTATGGGGGTGGGTTTCCCCTGAGCATCCAGCGACCGTCGTTCTTCCAGCCTCGCTGTCAGGATGGCTATGTGCTCTTCCAAATTGTGGTTTCTCTCCTCCAGCGATTGGCCTCCAGCTGCCCCTCCCCTGGCTCCAGCTCCTCCGGTCTTACTCATGATGCCCCCTTCTGCTTGTTGCGCACGAGCAACTTTCAGGGTGAGTCAGAATGCTGTAATGGTTGGGAGTTACTCGTGCGTAATCCTGCTCCGTTTGAGCATCGGATTGCCTGGTTAAACCCTCCGGACTACGCAGCCCATGGTAGCGTGGCTGCTCTTAGTCACTTGTAGAATCTGACTGTGGGCGTTTCTTAAAGCGTTGCCAACATAAGATTTGTTTGACGCCCAATCGTTTCCGCCTCTCACTGCGCAGGAGTTTCCTGCGCAGGGTGGGCGTGGGCAGCAGGGTGCTTGGGCTCTCCTCACTAACTTCCAACGAAGAGTCCTGGAGCCCCTGCACCTCCCTGTCCCGTTGCTCTCCTGGATCCCTGGTGTTACACTCATTCTCTTCCCCTTCTTCCCGGCTAAGTCTCCCTCTAGTGCTAGGACCTTCCCCTGCAGAATCCGAGACCCTCTCCTTCTCCCGTGCCTCTGATGGCAGTTCCCTGACACGGTGTAATAAGCCTAAACAAAGCCAAACAAGTTGTTTTGGTTTCCAACTACATAGAGAGAAGAATCTTGGATTTCGCTTACTTCAAGTCGTGTTCTTTGCTGTTAATGCACATTGACACAGAAATCGCAAAGTGTGTGTAATGAGACCAAAATAACACAACACCATCTTTTCGCTTCCATATGCGTAGAAAGAAGACGAATAGGCTTTGATTGGGCTTTTTTCAATTCGCATGGTGTTATTTGGGTGTGCACCAGCATCACCCCAAACGAAAGCAAAAAAGTTTTTTTGGGTTCCATCTACATAAAAAGAAGATGATAAAGCTCTGATTGGGCTCATTTCAAATTGGTGTTTTGCGGGTTAGAATGCACATTCACCCAAAAATCGCAGAAATGTTTGTTACCAGCTCAAATCTGCTGGGAAAAAGCACCAATGATAAAGCCAGCTGCAGGTGGCTGGAATGCAAAACAGGATGTTGTTGTTTCAAACTGTACTGTTGGGAAAAAGGGGGAGTCTATTCTCTGTACTGAGCACCGGATGTTAGCTCAGAGTGTCATCTGACCTGTGCTAGAAGCACAGGGGAGGAGTTATGACTCTTCTGATGGAGTCTGAAGGGTGCAGTCACGTTTCTTTGTACTGCTGAATGACAGGAATAAAAGACATGTAAATAGGACTCCTGTCTGTCTCATTTCCCCTCCCTGGGGGGGAAAGCAAGGAGAGAGAAGCAGAGGGTGTGTTCTCCTCACATCTAACGAGGAGAATCACCGGTTTACGACCTAGCCTGCCGGGAGTAGCAGATGGAAGGTAAACAAGTATCTCGCTCAGTTTGCCCGTGAAGGCCAGTTTACCTCTGACTGTGAGCTGAGATACTGACGTATGGCAGCTTTCGGTGGTTGCGATTCATCGAACATCTGCATGAGAGGCTGG